>NC_090904.1:12502493-12604402 GCF_040956055.1 Brachionichthys hirsutus
AGCCGTACCCCATCTTATTTGGTGCCATAATAAATGCTCAAAAGAATTGGGAGCTGGCAGCAACTGCTAATTGATAAAGGCAATCCATTCAGGAAGCTTTGCACATTCTGACTCAAATGCATCCTACTGTAATGTGAGGAATCTCCATCTCTATTTCAGTCTGTAATGTTTCTACCTAATAAATGTTGCACCACTGCCGCTAGCTAAAAGACCTTATTCATGAACAGTGAAAAAATGAAGTGGAGAAACAAAGGAAAATGTTAAGTTCACCTTATCCTAAGACCTAAGTCAACGAGTGCAAACAAATCATTGAGTAACAATTTTGGTGATTTGAAAGTGATCCAGAATCCAGGAACTCTTCTGGATCACTTTGAAGTTATCGTTAACATTGCAGCTCCATTTGCTGCAATGTTAACGTTTATGGAATTTGACACAGCCATGTAGGGTGGGGACCTCTATCTCACCACCGAATTTCATCAGGATCGGATCTGGATTGCGGATATTATCGAGATCTTTTGAAAAATGGAGGTACACTTGTGTTTTGTCTAACTGAAAAGCATTCATATGCCTCCACCAATCTAAATGCTGTCGCCAGTCCTCCCAGTGGATATCTGAATAGACCAGTTTGGCACCCAGTCTAAGTTCATCTTCTTTCTCCAGGAAGTAAATCGGGACACAAGTTCAACAGACCTCTTTTAGCCCACTCCCCCACTTTGAAGGAGCCAAGCAGCCTCCTTTAGAACACATTACAGGGACAATGATGACACGGTGTCTAAACGCATGTGTCTCATCATGTGCCATGTAGCCCCCCTGCCAGCAGACACATAACAAACCTCTAACAGACCCAAGGGAGATTGTTAAAATAGCATGACAGGTTAACTAAGACTGGCGGTGAAGCATTCCCATGTGGGAATCATCAAACAGACACCTAAGGGATTGATTGGAGGCATTTTATGCCTCCTAATAGTCACACGCTGGACAGATAGTACAGATGGATGTGAAATACCTCACAGTACCTGTTAGCGCTGGTTGTCAATGAAAGCCAGGAGTTGGTGCTGAGGGGTATTTGGCGTGCAGGCCGCGCTGCCCGTTGTCTGACTGTGATTTGCCGGGGTACGGGTGGTGCAATCATGATAGACTGACACAGAGGGAAAGGCCTGGCTGCCTGCTCCCGAGGTGCAGTCTCTCACTTGAGCTGCTGTTTAAACATTTTATTTCTAACCTTTTTTTTTTTTAACCCCAGTGCAGACAGCATGTGAGAAAGTGTGGCAAACAGTTAGAAGAAAAAAAGCCCAGACAGTATGACACCATTTCATTATTGTCCACTTCTCTTCTTGGCTCCTCATCCTTCTCCCGGCCTCTGTAGATCCACAGGGTCTAGCTCAGCACCTTCTGTCCTCCCCAGTCTACCCTGAGTTTTGAGCTCCCCGGGCCCGCTGCCATCCTTCAGTGGTCTTCACGATAGACATTGATTTAATTCAGGCTAGGTGGGAATGAGATTACTTCCAATAGGGGAGGACAGGGGTGATAGAGAGTGGAGCTAGAGAAGCAAGAGAAAGGAAGGCAGGGAGAGCCCATTAACCCACCACTATCTAAACTTTTAAACACGTTATATGTTATAGAGGTATAAGACAGCGAGGATTGTATTATTGTTATTCCATTCCAGTAACAGAACGTAAACCTTCGTGTAAAAATGTAATTATGGAGTCCTGCGAGAGTAGACCATTATCAAACCCCAAAGTCCTCGTGTGGAAATGGAGAATTAGCTTTCTTTAATTAATTATCTCTCTTGGCCAATTTTGCAGCCCTACAATTAATCAATCAGCACAACTCATTAGAGTTAAGCACATGACCATAAATAAATAAGAGGTTGCAAAAGTAATATAGAGGAAATTAAATAGGTGCCATTTTGCTCTAAATAGAGCTACACCCACACACACACACATGCTTTACTGTGCAAAACAAACAGTTAACACAGTGGATGTAATCAGCCGAACTTCCCTGTGGATCAATGAAATTATCTATCCATCTGTCTGTGAGTCTGTACCAGGAAGTCTCAGACTTACTCCTGACTCGACATCGTGACTCGACATCGTGACTCGACATCGTGACTCGACGGTCCTCAGTACGTATTAGAACAAGTTCCATCAGCTTCTGTTCGACTGCAGTCCTCAAAAGTCTTCAAAGAAAGAGTCACAATAGTGGAGTGTGTCCTCAGAAGAAAGGCCCCCACACACATGTTATCCTTAAGGTCAGCGCATTTTAGGTTTTACTATGCAAGATTCCCGTACCTTTTAAAAAAACATAAGCACAATACTGCAGTTCAGCTTATTTAAATTGATTTATTCAAAATGTACAAAAACACAAAATAACCTAATTCCAGTGAAGTGAGTCAATGTAAAATGCTGCTGCCGCCCCCGCCCCCGCCGACAACATCATGCAGCATTTCCAAATGAGGCAGCAGCGAGACGCTGACAGAGCTGATGTTAATAAAAGTGATGATGCTAGCGAAGGCTGCGGTTACCATCGATTGGTTATGTGATTGAATCCGCAAGATGTGGCTAATTTCTTCCTCAGTGCTGCCTCTTCCTCCTGCTCAATACCCACCATGTGGATATCGCTCAGCATCAGACTCTGCATGCAACTGGAGGAATCACGTCTGCAATGTAAGTGTGTGTTTGTATGTGTGCACACGTGTATTGCCTGCACTGCAAGGGCATTAAGCATTAAGTCCTCATAAGGAAGATCTTTAACTGTAGGCCCTCTGAACAGAGAAACGTGTGTGTGTGTGTGTCTGCTTTATTGCATACAAGCTTTTGCACTCTGTCATCTCCCAGGCTTAATCACGTACAGTGTAAGATTCTTGTGTCAGACATATTTCAATTTACCACTTGCACATGGACATTGTTTTTTTTTTGGCCTCTCTGTGAGGAGTTTGTATGTTCTCCCTCTTGTCTGCTTGGGTTCTCTCTGAGTTCTCCATGCAGTTTAAGCAAATTCGTTGACTTGGCGAATGATTGTCTGTCTGTGTGTGGCCCTGCAATGAACTGGCGGCTAGTCCAGGATGTACCCTGCTTCTTACACTGCTGGGATAGGCTCCAGCATGACCCGGTAACAGACAAAGCTGTTAAGAAGATGAATGAACCAAGGATTGACTCGACACACACTGCACACACTCAACAAATCCAAATCTTATGAGATACAACATATCGATGGCTCTGGGGAAGCGCTTGGCTGCCTAAAGACCCCAAAGCACATGTCATCTACTCCCCCCCTCCCTCCCCTCCAACAGTGGAGCTCTGTATTTTAACTACACATCTGGCTAAGTCAGCACCAGTTCATCACATCAGAGAACTCCCCATCCCCTTCCCGCCTCTCTGAATGTTGGGACGCCGCATCCATCACTCTGTATTGCTGGTGGCAGTGCGGCGTTTATGAGCGAGTGTTGTGCGTGCGTTTTCATGCATTCAATCCTCAGGCAGAGGTCGGAGCTGCTGGCACCGACTGGACAAGCGAGTATGGATGCAGTGTGAAAATGCCAAACGTCCTTACACATGAGATGTTTACATGCTGAAATGAAACCACCTACCAGGCTACGGAAATTAATGGGCTGCCACCTGCAGTGCATTAGCATTAAGGTTGAGTCACCCCATTAAATGCGTTTAGCCTCCGGGGAAAGTGCTTTAATGTTGCCTCAGAGACAGTACAAATGACTGAGAACAAGCAGGAGCTATTTTATATTCTGTTACAGCCAATAATGTGAGCACTCGGCACCAGAGGACTGATTCAGAGGACTGATTCAGCTTTTTGGCAACCGTCAACTGGAGTTGCCGAAGTCTCAGATTGTCACAAGGCCGATAAGTGATTGTAGCTGAGATGATGGTGATCGTTTCTTTTACAAGACAATAGATGGATTGATTGCTGATTTGGCCGGCCTCGCATTAATGTAGAAAGTCTGAGAAACGCTCAGATTGATTGCCGTTTCCTTGCTTTTGATGCCAGAGCGATGTGCAATGCCTCCTAATAGCCAACAAATGCTTCCACTTTCTGAGGAACATAAGCGCACCAAGATGTGCCTTTCCTTTGTGTTCACACTCTTCAGACCTTTATTTACAGATCTACAGCATAAAGTATCAGCTTCTAGTTCAAATAGCTGCGCCCAAATACTCAAGGAGGAGACGTAGCACTTAAATGTGGCAAACAATCCATGTATTCTTTGATTAACCCCCCCCCCCCCCGCTATTCTCGACTTTAATCTTAACCAACATCAATGCTAGTGTTTTATAGAGCCATCAACTTCACTTGTAATCAGAGACCTTAACTTAGAACAGCAACCTGCATTGCGTTCAATCGCTAATTAAGCTATATTGTGATGCAGTAGAAAATAATACGCATAAAGTGTCTCAAACTGTGCAAACGGTAAACAGATTTATGGATGGGAACAGCATCTCACTTTTCTCACTCATGTGGGCACACTTGCACACACAGTCAAAGAAAAGGCTTCATTAGAGCTGCAGCATCCGCCTGTTGCCGTTCTGCTGTAAACACGGGAGATGGCGCGTGTCCACGCAATCCCGACAGTCGTGCAACTCCTGTGGGAGAAAAAGAGGTGCGCAAACGGGGCTTTCGTATGTCGCCGTTTTAAGTAATCCTCGTGTCTCCAGCTCACATTTTTCTCGACTAAGTAACCAATGTTTTAATCAATCCCCCCCCTTGCTTGTTGAAATGGTTATTGCCAGGATTGATACCCTTTCCGGAGACATTCCAGCTTAACTCATCCTCAGCAGGGGAAATTAGCAGATGAGCTCCTGATGGGCTTTCCGATAGAGAACAATTAGTTAGTTTGAGGAAACTTAATTAACCTCCTCAGTCAGATTGGTTTTTTTTTTTCTCAACGACATTCTGAAAATCATCTGTTTCGCAACGTGAGTCGTGATGTGTGACAATGTGCCACATGTTATTCCAGCGTGAGCAGGATGGAGTCTCGCCCAGACCCGGCGCCTGTCTGTGACCAACTCTGCACTGTCAAAGCACACCAGATCACAAAGTTGTGTGGACTAATTTGATGTCAAAAAACAGCCTGAGATGCAATAATGTCCATCCTCTGATGATATCAATAGCATTCAAGGGGTCAAAATATGCACATACAATTTTATTTTATTTGCAACCATATAATCAATTTTAAATTAAGCAAATTAGATCCATCCCATTTTGTCCTTCCTTCTTTATTTCCTGCATTTGATCTTGCATTAGAGGTTCCTAAAAACTTTCTCTAGTTTGACTATTTGCATGTCATGCAACATTAATCTCAAGTAGCAATGTAGTCACATTAGCAGCTAAGAGAGCGCTTCAAAGCACATCAACTATACTGAACGTAAATATTTACACACACATCACACACTTTTCTTCGGACATGAAGCATGTTAAACTGTCTGATCAAAGGGAATAATTAACCCAAAAAATTACCACAGAGCGTGTGCTCAAATCTGGCAAAGATGCTTTTACCATTTACCTTACCTTCCCAATCATGAGGATAATCATACCCCCCCCCCCCCCCCCCAATATGCTGACTAGTATCACCTTATATTAGGCAGCCAAACACACTAGGAGGTTGCTTGCCTTGCATTTCCAAAGAAAAAAAACAGCATTTCCCTGTTTGAATTACAATCATTCTTTGATGCCATTCTAAACTCTCGACAAATGTGTTTGCGCATCTGGCACTTTACCGGTCCCCTCATTTAAAGCTGTTTCCTTTGCTCACCATTAAAACTATTTTACATTTAAATTTTTCCATTCATCACATTTCCAGCTTCAGCAGTGGGAAAAGCACAACTCCGAGCTTTTTGTGCTATTACCATTTCATGCCAAGATGTTTAACAGCGTGACACTTTTAGCTAGTTAAATGGTAATCTACAGTATATAAAACTTCCTCATCCAGGCCCTGTAATCCACTGTTATAATATATCAATATCAATATCATTGCTATTAATCACCAATTCGGCATAGTGAGTGTCTTATATTCACAAAAATTGCTAATAAATGGCAACTTTCCAGATTGGTTTATATTTTCGTTTCCCTGGGAGTAGAGCGGCATCCATCAGTGGGTTTCTGCCTGAATCATGCAATGGCATTGATTCACCATAAGGAACTGCACGTTGAATCCCATCTTTGGAGGCCAGAGCACAATATAAACATACACATTTACTAGTCTGATATAAAACGCCTTCAGGCTCTGGCCGTAGTTCACGTGTCACACTGAGGGGTAGATATACGATTGCTCTCTGCAGAAGAGCCCTATTACCACAAAATGTTAATGCACCGTGTCATTGCGCTTCCATTCAGTCAGTTTAGTACAATAATTAATCAAAATAAACATACAGTGCTCGACAATAAGGCTTTTATAGTCTGCACTAATCAGACAACTCATTAGGCAGTAATGAGCCGACTCTGCCTGCACTTGTCGTGTTTGGTGTAAGTTTGGCGCTTTGGGAGAAGTGTGTCCGCGTGTGTGCATTAGCGCACATATGTGTGTGTGTGTGTGGGCACACGTGTCAGCACACGTACGCATCCACCATCCGGCACAGTCCCACTCCAATTATGGGAGCATCTCACCCAGGAAGAAGCCCACTTACCCAGCATTCACTTTATGAATAATTGATTGTTTGTGCTAGTGTTATATTTGTAAATACACATTTGTGCTCTGATTAATAGTTTTCTAGACATACTCATTTGTTCAATTTGATTAGACTCTTAAATGTATTATGTATTAGCTGAAAATTGTCTCTGGCAATTTGTCATCACGAGGGCAACAAGAAGATTTGACATTGGGACACGAGAAATCAAACCTGAGAGCATCAAAGCGCCCAAGTGAAGCTTCCATTTTTCATTTCATTGTCCCAACCGCTTAATCCGTTATCGGGTCGCGGGCCAAGCTGGAGCCAATCCCAGCAGTCAATGGGCGAGAGGCAGGGGACACCCCGGACAAGCTGCCAGTTCATCGCAGGGCAACACAGAGACATACAACCAGCCACACACACACTCACACCTATGGGCAATTTAGTGTCACCAATCAGCCTAGGCTGCATGTCTTTGGTGGTGGGAGGAAGCCGGAGAACCCGGAGAGAACCCACGCAGACACGGGGAGAACATGCAAACTCCACACAGAACGGCCACAAGTCGGAGACGAACCCGCGACCATCTCGCTGTGAGGCAACACTGCGCCACCGAGCTGCTGTGAAGCTGTTTTTCAAAATGTTAATTAGAGCTGTAAGTGCGTGAACTGAAGGTAGGCTAATGTAGAAACACCAGAAAGCACCGTTGCAGGTGGACAAGAGTTACTGCAGCCACAAAGATCCCGTACCCGTGCCGGTTTTTCTCTCCTACATTTCGCTGCTGTGTCTTTATCTCAGGCTGTGGTGACTTTCCCACGCTAGCACACCAGCATGAACCTGCAGAGAATGTTTTGCCAAAGCAGCTGATAGTGGGAGACGGAGTGGGTTGCAGCACTGGTGGGTGGGTTAAATCTAACTTTGATGCAATAAAACTTGGAGTATTTATTCATCTTTAAACAATTTTTGGAAGGCAATGATAGTTTAAGCTGTAGCAATATGTCCAAATTTTATAAAATGCCATTTACTGTAGGATTCCTGCTCCTGTTTTGCTGTTGTTGTTGTTGTTTATCCAGCAGTAGCAGCAGCTAGCTGCTTAAACATACAAGTTTTTACTGGTTGTCTTCTTGGTGAAGCAGCAGGCTACCTAGCTGTCAAATGTGGCCGACTAGACTTACGACACCGTCATCAATCTGCCTGGTAAAACTCACATGCTGGATTTTAATTAGTTTGTTACCCGTGTCTTGGTTTTAAAATTAAGAAAAAACAGAAAATACAAGCACATTTCTGTTCACTGGCCTTTTTCACAGCAGGTGTTCAAATTCTTAAGTAGGTAAAACCCATCAGGTCTGTGCTTCTCAAGTAGTAAAATGTCAAAATGCTGCAATGCAACCAGGGTTCACCTCCTCAGGTGCTTCAGGTTAGCCCGCGTGATTACCTCTGGGCCACAGATTTCCCGGACCGGGTGTTCTGGCCGCCTTTCTACAGTGCTGAAGCTTGTGTGTGTGTGTGTGTGTGCGTTGGTGTGTGTCCACGCAGAAATCTTTGCCGCTGTGGCTGTGCTCCAGCCAGTCTCATCTTTAATCTGTAGTTAAACATTAGTATAGAGATCATTGTTGTGATCTATTTATGGAAGACAACCACGTGCATGGCAGAGCAGGAATAGGCACGTGCGTGAACGTCAAAAGGAGTTACCTGGATGCTGCACATTAACCCCGCGTGGGCTGTGCTGCTCGCGCAGGCATCACGGCTGCTCAGACGTCCATCGCCCAAATGAAATGTGTGAGTCTGCGATGCACACCTGCATCACACCTCTACTCCGGGTGGTGCTGCTGTCAGGTTGGCCAAAGCTTAAACCGGTGATTGTGGTTTTGCTCTCACGGCAGTTACAGCAATGTTGTTTTATTGTAGGTCCACCCACATTGGGCAGCATTGCGAGTCGTGGCTTGTGCTTGTTTTGGCTGCAGAAGTAGCACAGTTACGACTACTATTGTTGAATACCTTAAAAACTGTGACAAAGACTTGGAGGATGAATGCGCAGCAACTTCACTGGGCAATGTGTGTGTTTGCGAGAGAGAGAGAGAGAGTGGGGGGGTCTGAATTACAAAACTGACAGATATTTTGCATCACTGGTGTGTATGCTGGTGCGTATACACGTGTTTGCGACTGTGCGACTGCATATGGGAGTGTGCGATTATGCGAGTGTGTATGCCAACATGTGTTGCCATGCTGCTCGGGAGTGCTAGCAGGCCAACTGAAGAGAGAAGGAAAAGCAGCACTGCTCTGCGCCATATGCCAAATATGAGCTCGCCTGCCAATTTGTGGGGGAGACTGGCAAGTGCTAGCAAGGCTGAATTCTTGACAGAGAGTAATGAATAATTTAACATGTGCAGAGCAAAGTTCTGTTGGGATAGAGTGGAGTGCCTTTATACATCGAAAGAAGGACTGGACACAGTCTACCTGTCTAGAAGCAAGGCTCGCATTTAGATACTGATATCTTTGCACTTTGTAAACAAGTCAAAACATTTGCAGGGATTTAAGAGGAACTCGACTGGCTTTAAGGGGAGGCATGAGCGAAAAAAAGTGTTTGATGACAGCCGTAGAGGACAGACGGCAATGACGTTCCCACACCTTTAGGCCACAGTCACAAAATAAATGTAGGCTCCATGAAGAAACATCTATGTGTTTACACAGCATGCATTTTAGAGCAGGTGCGTCAACCAAAGATCGGCCTTTGACAAGAGATACAAGATCTATAAAGAACTTATTCCAGTTGATCAATCCAATCACCAGAGACAGATAGCCAATGATGACAAAAATGTTTAGTCATAGTAAAGTTATTTATTCTGATTTCTAACAATGAAAAGAGTACACAGAATATATCTTGTCTAACCAAGTGCAACAATCATTATTTTACATTTCATACAACATGTTGATATCATCGCCATGCTGGGATTCATATAAACGTTGGATGTTCGGCAACCTAAAGTGTGGAGAATGAGCATTCAGCATCAAATTTTGCAAGCTTTAAAGCTTCACAAATTAAAAATGTAACCAAGAAAACTCACAAATTAGCCATGGAGAATTTCTATGGTCAAATCTCACTAAGTGCTCCTGAAGGATGGGAGAAGGGCAGGCGACCAGGCGATAGAGCCTCGATGGCTGCTTCCCTTCGCCCATCTGCCGTGCCAAGGTCTAAATAAATGCCGCCCTCGCCGTTGTGTGTGAATGTGTGTGATGTGCATGAGAAATATCCTGCAAGTCTCCCGTGTTTCACTGAGCCAACACTTTTGAGCAATATAGACATCACAACAAGCGTTTGAAGATAATGATGAATCCCACTGCTTCAGGCAATGACAAGACGTATAAGAGAGAAAACAAACTCTGTTCTGGTCGACTGGTGTTGGTTTAATAATGGACAGAAACAAATGTGAACGACTCTGGAATCACGACGGCAAATTTTCTCCAAAAGCAGCCCCGTGTTCAGCAGAGGCCATCGCCCCTGCTATTGCCTGTGACTTTCCATTAATCCTCAGAAATGGATTTGTTTTGCTCTCTTGTTTAACTTTAGCATTGCATCGCCACCTTTACTCACACCTATTAGGTCCTAATCATCTCCTCTCTTCCTTCTCTTTTATCTCCGTCTCCCTCGGCGACAGATACCGCCCTGTCCAGTGAGCGTGGTGAGTAATGCAGCCCTGCACACTCTTTTGACTTAAAGGCATCTTTTGCATGGACTCTCCCAGCAGACACAGTTTTGGATGCTTGTGCCGATGTGGAGTTCAATCTCAAAGGAGGATCCACAAACCTAATTTGCATCACCAGGAAGTTGTATTCCTCTGAATCACATTGCAAGCCATGCCAAACGAGAAAGAAAACATTGAGCAAAGGCAATTACAAAAGCAGCATCCATGGGCCCATGCGGCCAATCAGAAATGTGAATTTAGCATATCTTCCCTGCATGTGTTTTGCTCCTACATACTTAGTCAATTTACCCCCTTTTGACTCCAATAGTATTCAATTAGGAGCCAATAAGGAGCATCCTTTTCCAGCTTTAGTGGAACACATCTCGGGGTAGTCTAAATAGAAAGCAGAACTCCCCCATTGAGGCTGCATAACTTTTCATTTCTAGTGAATTCAACTCCCCTCTGATACACTTTTATTAATGGCTTCCTGTGCTGAAAGGAGCACTTAATTCACTTTGTTAAACAGGAGAGAAAACCGTCCCTGTGTTCTCCGATTATTTATACCTTGGCTTTATGGAACATGTGTCTGGCTTCCCTGCGAGCATTCCGAGGACACCTGCGTCAGCCGCTGTTCTTCTGCAGCGTCGCTCTGTGTTACGATAAATGTTCCCGCCGGACGTGACATTATCAGGGCTTCAGCGTGGCACAAAGACAGAGAGGGGTCTTGCTGAACTCGCTCTCTGCGCCATGAAGGATGATGCTTTGGGGCAACGTTGTCATGCTAACTTAGTGCGGTGGCATCACACGGTGCACACAAAACAGCACATGCTGCGTGTCTGGTCTCTGAAACCTCAGAGTGGTGAGAGCGAAGCGAACAGAGAAGTTGTGGTGAAGATGAAGATGAAGCACTTGGAGTTTTTGTTTTTTGTGTGTGCGCCTGGTTAACCTTCGTTCGCTGGTGGAGGAGGCAGCCATACGCGGCGCAGAGAAGCTGGTGTGATCCATTTTTTATGGCCACCCCAGAACAACAGTGTGGCTTTTCTTTTTTCTTTTTAATTCAGTTAGGCTCGGACAACAACAAAAAGCAGGGTATGTAAATCAATCAATCAATCAAATCTTTATTGCAGACACAATGGTCCAATTAAAAAACACACATAACATTTACAACATTTACAACGTTTACACAGTAAACACAGTAATCCTATGATGTTTTGTATTCCTTGTGGGTATTGATTGATTTTTTTCCCCTCGTCTTTACCTTTCTTAGCCATCCCTCTGCTCTACTATTAAAAACACACGTGTTCATTCCGCTCCCACACCTCCTGTCCTTTTCTGTACTGCTGCGTAGTCACATAATGTGAATGAAAGAATGGGAGGAGGCAGCGTTAGGGCAAGGTCGGCATGCCCTTGGTCCTTTAATCCAGCAAGCAGCAGTCCAGTTAACTTCACTGAACAGAGCATCCAGTATTCAGTTATGTTTTCCATGTGTGTTTTTGAATAAAGGTTAAGTGCAAAACAGAACATGCTTAAGCTCCCTCCCTGTGTCACAAGCTCCACTCTACACCTCTGCAGTGACGCTGTGTTTGGAGTCGTCTGATAGGTCCTTCAATGTGAAGTGGCTGGCGGTGCATCCTCTCCTTCCTTAATTGGCTGCACCTGAAGCAGGAGGGCAAGTTGTAATTGCGATAAGAGAAAATGCTGTGCTCGGCTGGTTTTAGGGCCCTTATCTATTGTCTACGAATTGATTATGGTTTTTCTGCCAGCCGTGCAAATTGTTCAGCCCCCTCAACGGTGCAGAAAAACACCTTAACGTAGAACTGCTAACTATAAACCAAATGGTGCACATACTGCTGATTAGGGCATCTTACAGTATTCAATTTTAGCCTAAGCTGATCCCCCCCCCCCCCCCCCCTTTATTTATTGCTAAATTTAACAAGAATTCTGCAAGAATAAAAAAAAAAAGTAAAGCAATAGTAATATGTCAACAGTTAAGATTGATAACACTGTTCCAATATGGGGTCCACTCTATATTCACCCCTGTGTCGAGTGTTTTGCTACGGGTATACAATTTTCTGAAATTATTCTTGAAATCATTAGTTCAGATTTATTTGCCACTGATGCCACAATGCCTCTTTCCCATCGTTGTGAGGTAGACAATGTGCTACAAGCTCGGTTTTAGCGAAGAGAGACACAACACAGACATTCAATAAATTCACTTTTAGACACTGTAGTGTCACCAAAATCACTGCGGCTATCAACTGGCTACTGCTGATCATACTAAAACACTTGGTTGGATATTAAAATAGTTTTCATAATTTTATTCAATTTTTATTAAAAAGAAAATTCAATAACTTCATTTTTATGCATTTTAAATGCATCTCATTTGAAATGAAATGATGTATAATTTGATCGGTGAGATTTATTTGTGAAGCAGAATCTTGATAGTTGTCTTGTCTAGCATTTAGGCTAAGCAAAGTTCTGTTTTCACCTCATGCGAAACATGGAAATAAATATATACCGTAATGCTTGCTATATGTACCACCTCTCTCACGCCGTCTTCCTCCCTTTCTAAAGTCCTGAGTAGTAGATGTGCCTGAAAAAGCAGCTACTGGGCTGTGAAATCTCAGACTTTAGAGCAACAATGGAAGCTAATGTCTCAAAGAAACAACACGACCCTGACAGTAAAAAGAAAAAGAAAAAGAGATGAAAACGGCGAGGGGGGGGCACATCCCCGGTTTCCTCTGATGTGTCAGCGAGGCCATTTCTGTCAACCTAATTGTAGTGAAGCTTTCCGAGCGCCCTTGGTGAAATAACATAATTGCCTTCTGGAATGGACCGGACTGTACTGTTGGCTGCAATCTGTAAGGCTTTCTTTTTCCGTGTAACACAAAATCCCGAACGCAGCGCAGCAGTGCGGTGACATCTGCTATTTCAATCGTTCTTGCTGCTGAGCGCAGCGCTTAGTAGGGAAGATTCAAGGCGCAGAGATATTGACAGGATGAAATAGTACGGCTGGCAATTTCAGTCGGATAAGTTGATCAATCTACATGGAACCTGAAAGCGCTTGCTCCATGTCGATTGAAGGCTGGCTTTATTTGTGGTTATTTCATTTTGTTTTTATTCTAAGCTAAATCTTGTTCATAATCTCAGCGTTTATGTTTGGTAACGCAAAGGTGACAATGTTAAAAAAAAAAAGGACCATGCAGAGACGCAGCCACTAAAAGCATTTGCCAAGGAAAATGGGATTTTTGATCATTTGCAAGCATTTTTCTCTAAAATGTGGCGAAGCGTGCGACCCTCCTGCTTCCCCCTCAGTAGCAATTAAAGCTGTTTTTCTGCAGCCGATCTCGAGCTGATGAAGACAGCCTCTGAGAGCTCTTGGAATTGCACAAGACCTGTACAGCAGATGGTTTATGCAAGAGTAAGAGCAAAGAGAGAAAGCAGAAAAAGGAGGAAACAAACAAGCATTAAGACGAGATTCTGTCTCCAGTGAGAAGCTCCTATTTCCTATCCAATTTTAGACTTGTCAGTTGTCATTTCCACATTTTCCAACTTTTCCTCACAAAATACTGTCAAACCTGTAGGAAGCCAGGAGGAAAAAAACAAGGAAATGTTCAGACGAGAATCTTTGCAAACCATATTCCAGAAACTATTGAGAACGAACACACACACAAGGGGGTTGGAGCTGTTTGATCTCATGGCTTTGACCAGCTCTCCCAGCTTAATAGAAACCCCTTTTTTAGCTACAAAGGCTAAGGCAGCGAGTCAAGGCTCAGAGGACAGTGCCTAATGAATACAAGTCCAACTTTCCATTGTGGATTCCATGTTGCTAAAAGATTAGGCTTGATCAGAATTTGTCTTCCTGGACCCAGTTTGAGTCTCAGGCGTCGATTTAAGGTTCAGAGCATCGTAGAAAGAGAAATACAACCTGTAATGTATCCATCCATTCTCTTCCGCTTTTCCGCTCTGCGGGTCACGGGAGTTGCTGGAGCCTATCCCGGCTTGCTACGGGTGAGAGGTGGGGGGGTGCACCCCGAATGCATCGCCAGCGCATTGCGGGGCCACACAGAGACAGCCATTCACACACACACTCACACACTACGGACAATTTGGAGTAACCAAAGTTGCATGTTTTTGGAGGTGGGAATAACCCGGAGAGAACCCACGCAGGCAACATACAAATGCACAGATAGAATTAAAACCTCGCACCTTCTTGCTGTGAGGCAACAGCGCTAACCACTACACCAGTATGCCGCCCCTGTAATTAATTATCCAATCAATTAACTGTTCTGTGCATTTTCATATTTCCTTGCTGTTGAAGCTGAAGAGGTTCATACTGTCGACCTTCCTCATGATGCGTCATGATAGTAACCACTTCTGCGGTCTCGCCCCCCGGGTCTTGTCTCAACCAGGCTTTATTCTTGACCAATTGCTTCACACTTCATTTTAACACCCAGGCTGAGACTAATGAAGCCACATTTCCTGGAGTTAATTACAGCAAAAATTGCGTGTTACTATGAGGAACAGGAAATAGCATCCTTCCTCTACCGCTGAGGAAGACTTTTCCCATACAGGTCTACGTGCATCCCTATTTCTTCCTTTCTGTTTAAAGGTTGAATCTTCCCCTTCCTTCACTATTGAGGTGGGATTATACCTAGAAGCATTACGGGACAGTGAAACACCAAATAAATCCCGACACACATTGGAGCATAGGAACCATTATTAGAGCCAATTTCAAATGTCTGCTACCAACAGCTAAATTACAAATGTCTCTCCAACGGAAAGATGAGCAGTTTTTATTACACCCATTTCCCCTCCTTGGCAAAGCAGCGCGCTGGAGCGATGCAGCTTTGGAACTGTGTCATTCTGGAAGATCTGTGGTGGAATTATAATGTACTGCAGAGCTGACATTCGCATGAGGCCTGGCCCTCAAAGTGGCGCGCTTATGATTGGCACCCGGGCGGGCACAAAGAGCATTAAGTTTCCACATTTTGAGAAGAGAGAGAGAGGAAAAAAAAGTGTTCTAGCTGTTTCTGCACACATTTTCACCTCAGTTGCTCAACTTCTCAAAGGCGCTGAAAATACCCGTTTGCTTTCATGTGAACTATGCTGAGGCTATTTCTGTGGCTGACTTTTAACTCATCCATGTGGTGCTTTTCTCTGTCGAGCGGGTGTTTCAGCACGAGCGATTTGCCTGTCAATCACGGCGACTTCGCGACGTTTCTTCGACGCACAGACGAACACGCGTGCTGCTTTACCAGAAGCCCTAACAGAAGCACTAATCTGTACCTTCTATTCGATTAATGCCTGAGCTAACTTCATGTGGCACATGTCCAACATCTGAGCTGACGCATCCTGCTGCGTTCCTGTTCCCTTGACATTTATTCTAATGACACGTCCCTCTACGTTTCCAAATTACTTTATTCATCAGGTTTAAACTCATTTCTTCAGTGCTGTGATTTTTAAGGATACATTTTGTACGAAAAAGCACCCACAGTCTTTGTTGGCCTTTATCCGTCATTATTGTTGATTCACACCTGAACACAGACACGGCATTTAAACAGATCATGCAGTTCTGCAAAGTCGATAAATTCCTGCTTGACATTTTTTTTTATTCTTTATTTGCTGAAGTTGCTCTGAGCAGCATGACACTAGAAAGCACATTTCATATCCATCATGTGAAAGTGTGGAGGTTCATTTGTGAGCTGAGAATTTGATTTTAAAGAAACAGTCCGTCAAGCCCGATTTGTGAAATCACAAATAACTGAAGCTAAGACGCTCCTGGACCAATTCTGATGTGAAATTGTAAACTTGAAACCTTCCCATGCTCAAAGAATAAAATGCTGATTTTCATCTTTATGCATTTATTTTTTATTTTAAATCTTGTTTGATGTAATTGCCTGTGGTGAAGCACCTTCTGTTAGTCATTTCCTTCCTTTTCCACAATGATTTTGACAATTTGGAGTGTTTTTGCTGTTCAGGTGCAGTTTGTATGTAAATCGAGTAATTAAATAATTTTTAAAGGTGTCATTATCCTGCTGTGCAAATGTCCTCACACCACACCGTCGGTTGTTAACTACATTATCTCAAAACATGTTAATAAAATGATGCCTGGCTTTTTGAGCCTCTGCTATCGGTTGGTTGGTTGGAATGTCCGCTCGATTACTCAAAATCGATTGAGCAGATTTCCATGAAAGTTTGGTGGGGGGATTTTGGGACCCATTAATTTTTGGTTCTGGTCCAGACAAATGAGCAGGCTTTGTAACACATTTTCTTTCGTTTCTGAAGGAACGCTGAATGGATGAAATATTGTGCAGGATTGCGTGGACTCGAGAGGAGGACCCCAAAACTAATAGTCGGCATGTGCTGCTGCAGATTGTGTTGCAAATTAGGAAGCCTAATTAGTTGCTGCTTTATGTATAATTGTTTTTATTAGTAGCATTTTACATTAATCTACGCGCATACTAGAAAGTTATCAGCAGTAACTCGTTACCAGGGTTAGTCTGTGACCCACCCCAAACTATTCTGCTGTTCCGTTCTGCTCCATCGTCATTCTTCATCATTGTTTATCAACGCTCCAATTTATTGTGAACTGATTGAACTGTTCCGCGTCGCCGATGTTCTTACATCTGAGGGCCTGAGGAGAGACAGTGTATTGCTGGCTCGACCTTTTCAAACAGTACCTGTACAAACTGTTTTTCTTCACCCCACTCTTCCAGCTCCATCACTCTAACTCTCACCCACTCTGTGGAGCCGCTCTGCACTGCGAGGGCGGAAGAACGAGGCCAGCTACAATCAAACATTAATCAACTGCTGTTTTATAAGACAGAGGGAGCGCCTGCGCTCCCTGGCCCCCCCCCCTCCTTCTTACCCTTAGCCTGCCCTTCCACCGAATGTTAATGCGACTGCCATTACTCATTTACGAGCTGCCCACTGCTCGCTGCCCAGAGCCTAGTGTCCGAGCCTCGGCTGGCATGGCGGTCACACTGGAAGGCACGAGGTGGCAGGCTCAGGCCTTTTTTATTGAAACGAAACTGTGTATAAATAAGGTGTTATTGCAGAAGAAGGCAGCTATGAATATGGTGTCACATTTGCAGTAGGCGATAAACAGAATAAAGTAAGAAAACAACGGTGTCATCACAACTGAGAGGATATCTCAGCCACGTAAGATCAAATGCAAGCATTATGATTTTTATTTAGGAAGGCAATATGATGCATTCAGATTTGGTCGGTCTTAATTGGACATAAATCTTACTAAATTACCCCCACAGTGAGACTAAGTGCCTCGATATGTGCAGATAGGCAGCTTTGAAGAGTTTGAGCTAAGTGTTTGTTCTCGGTATCCGGTAGCCAGAGCGCAGCGGGAGTCATTCTTATTCTTAGTCGTGGCATCAATAAAGAAGCGAGTCTGCATGAGGTGAGACACAGGCACCCTCTCCTGACAGCAAGCGTGTGAAGAGTTACCATCAGTGTCATGCTGCATTGCAGCCATTAAGGGGAAGACGTATAGGCTTCGCACGCACGCGGCCACACCTGCTTGCATGTGCGTGAAGACGCTCCAAGTAAAGAGGGAAGAATAATAAGAATAGAATAAAAGGAGGGGAAGGTGACAATTCATTGCACGTATCGCCTTCTGTGCTGCAGCGGGACCGCAGGCTTGCTTAGTGCAAAGTGGTTGATGATCAGAATTACACAGATTGTCACGCAATCCTGTTTCCCCGATGACTTCGCTCTTTTGCCTCAACACACCCCCCCCCCCCCCCCCCATGCTTCCGGCTTCGACTCAATTGAGAGGCCAGTGAAGCTTTCAATGTTTCCATGCATGTTTAATGCTCGTACTAGAATTACCACTCTCCAGCACATTGTCAGCGTTTTTCCGGAGTTACTCTTACTGCATTGCTTGTTTCATACAAATCGCTTCCCTCCCAAACATGACGGGGCGCTTTGAACTGTGTTTTTTCCCCACTCAGAATATTTGAAATCACACGAGGAACGGGTGGCCCAACAGAGCTTCAGGATTATTTTAAGAAAACTCACCCAAGGAGGGTGTCTCCTCCTTCATCCCTCTTGCCTTAAGAGTGCCTCATATATTCGTGGCCATTCAGGGGATTCTCAGCATGCAGCAGAAACAGAAAGTACATAGCCTGTGGCAAAAAGGTGGCTACTTCTCCCGGTGTTACACTGCACACATACAAAAGTACTTTACTCGTATGGGAGCGCTAATCCCCGAGACATGAAGGAAGACTTCCGCCGCTCTCTGATCCCTCTCTCCAGCTGCGACGTTTGTTTGGCACCTGCCGGCGAGAGGCAGGCTGAGTTTACGCTTCCACACATCGTGTCCTTGACCGAAGCGTAGACGTGACTCTAGCCAGGGCCCCCCATGCTGATCCAGAAAGTTCCCTAATAGAAATCAATGTCCGCCTGATGCCCCTTCCATTCAGGGAGGCTTTGTGTTGTGTCTTTCACTGTGGAGAAGAAAGATGGGCAGAGGGAGAATGAGCGAGAGAGAGTGCCTGTAGCATACTGAAGACGTTTCCACATGGGAAGCCAGGCATTAATGGGAGATTAACTATCGCCTCTTCATTATAGGGAAGAGACCTTTGTTCAACCCTGATGCTTTGAAGTGGTGCAAAGGCTCATTGACGATCTCTGCATTTATTGTGTGTGCACTTTCTCCAGGGATTGGTTTACCACTGGGTAAAATAGTTCCAGTCATTTTAATACATGCACAACCACAGGAGAATGTTTTAAATGAAGCTAATTAGGAAATGACAATGCCTCCGCTGAGGTAAGGCGCTGCACCCTCGTGTGTTATAAAAGAGAAGAGACGAGGAAGCAGGTTTCCAATCATCTTTTCATGTGCATCGCTCAGGTGTATTCTATATTTAGAACGTGCACGTCTCTTTCAGCATAGCATGAGCGTAGAAGTATGTGACTGCAAAGCAAAGGAGATTAGGGGGGGTTAAGACATGTTGAGCGATGTTGAGCGATGTTCGAATAAGTCAAAGCCATTTAAAATGTCTGACCCCATGTACAATTTCTTATTGTGTACTTAGAACAACCAAGTTAACCTCTCAACATTTCCGCATTTGGAGGTGGGAGGAAACCGGAGAACCACCAAGCAGACACGGGGAGAACGTACAACCCCCACACAGATAGGATTTGAACCCGGTACCTTCTTGCTGTCAGGTGAAAGCGCTAACCACCACACCACGGCACCAACCCAAAAAATGGGCACAAATAATTATGGAAAATAAAGGCAGCAGCGTAGAGCTGATCACTTAACGGGTGCGCTAAGGGAGGGAGCATGCTGGGAGCCTGCACTCAACACCGCTAAGAGTGACTTGTATTTGTGTGTGTGTGTGTGTAGGTGTGTGTGCATGTGAATGTGTATGTACCAGAGTGCACTGAAGATGACTGAAGGGTTTTGGCAGAACGAGGTCACTCTGTTCTACCAGGTGAATTTGCGAGGGGGTGGACAAGCATAAGGAGATGCATTCTCGTTTGCATCCACGCACGTGTGTGTGTGTGTGTGTGTGCGTGTTCATCATGTCTGCAATTTCCCTGCCAAAATGCGTTTCTGGGGCTGTAATTTGCTGTTGGAAGCGTGTTTTCATGTCATATCCAAGTGGTAATTGCTGGTTGGAGAGGCAACCTGGACTGTTGCTTTTAAGTAATATGAGCAATTCTGCTCCGCGGCTGCAAACGGAATGACGCGGGTAACAAGGCTCTGACGCACATGAATATACAGTAAGCAAAATTTGATTGCTCATTACTATTGTTGTTCTTCCAACCTGACAGTGTGTCAGCTGCAATTTTCATGCGATTCCTTGCAACCGATAATAAAAAAAGATCACTACTTAATCCTAGATCCACTTAAAAGCAACGCCTCTCTGCATGGGACCAAAGTGACAAGATTATTTGGATATCAGTTTTTGTGACCCATGAGCATGATGCATGAGCATGTTAGCATATATACATAGAGGAAGCAGCATAGAGGATGCGATGTGAATGCTGCCCTGCTTAATGAGTGTCTCTCAGGAGAAGACAGGCACTCGTCTTCTGTCCCTCCAGCCAGCCCGGATCGCTGCCCTTCTCTCTCTCAGCATCATTAACTCCTCCGGTAATGACACCAAAAACACACAGTCCTGTAATGGGGTTAAGTTTTATTCTGACACTACAATAAAAGCGTTGCCAGCTTATGTGTAAACACAGGAAGTCGTCGCGATGCAGTATATTAGGTGAGAAAACTCACGGCAGAACTTGTTTTTTCAAAATGAGGAATTCTTCTGCAGGTTTTTATGAAAAGTGGTCCTGAAGGTGCGCTGGGGCAGCAAGAATACCAGACTGCAAACGATGTTATGCTACAGCTGCCTAATTGTATTGTTAATGAGTGATTCATAGATGGGTTGTGCAGGCTGAACCTCAGGAGAGCACTTTTTGCCGTTTGATTAATCCTGTTCTCTGAGCCCTGTTTTTTTATTTGTTGCCCTGCAGGGTGCATTTTTATTTTCCGCTTCAGACAAACAGCCTTTCATTTATCACATCGCGGGCTGAAAAGACACCTGTCACATAGCTGGCACCAGGCAGGGAGTGGAAGAGACCGCCTGGGGGGGGGCAAAGCTAATGTTCGCTGTGCTTCGTCCCAAATATTAACCAGGCTCCTCCTGCTCCAAACCTGCTGACGGTAGCCACTTCTCCACAGACGGAGGGAGGATGCAACCCAAACCTCCGTGGGCAACATTGCCCTACTTGTCTCAGGGTGACCCCCTTGTGTTCTACATGGCCCCAACATTTACCATTGTTATTTATGAGCTCTCAAACTTGTCCTTTTGCAGGGACACTGTGCGCCACCTGTTTTAGCAGCAGGTTCAAGTACAGTGCAACTTGTTTCTGCATAGGGGAGGGGGGGTGGGTGGGGGGGGGACTACTTGGCAAAATGGGATACAAGTTCTAAACTAGGCTGCAAGCTCTTGAATTAGCCGTCAGCTGCAGATTTTATGAAACAATTCTGAAGTTCTTATTAGAGTACTTAAAGTTAGAGAATGTAATGAGACTAAATATTGACCATGAGGTCTGACACCACCTCTAGTCTCTGCGCATGTTCGCGTTAAAGGAACGGTGAGTGTTAATTGGAATCTATATCAGTGAAACAAAATACCGTTTGACGTTGGTTAAAACAGATCAAGTAATTCTACCTTTCTGCAGCTACAAGGCTTAAGACGGGGTTTTGTGTATAAAATAAGAACAGAGCAGCTGTGGGGGAAACTAGATCTGCTCCGTGAGAGGGATTATGCAAGTTTATTTTGTTGCCTGGGCGGCGTAGTGGCGTAATGGTTAGCAGTGTTGCCTCGCAGGACAAAGGTACCAGGTTCTAATCCTTTCTATGTGGACTAGAAAGGGTTTTTTCTAATTGTAAGAGCAGTTTCAATTTACAAACTGAACTGTCATCAAGTCAACAGATCACTAAAGGAGCTACGGTGGTTCGGTCAGGTTAGCTTCCAGACCCGGGGCATGGTTACCTCATGTGCATGAACAGATGTTGTTGTTGTTGTTGTTGTTGTTGTTGACCACACCACTGACGTTAGTGCAAGAATGTAAACGGCTCCATTGGAACCAGAGGTTAATGTTCTTACTTCCTCTTTATCACTTTTCCCACAACGGTCCTCTCTTGTTCTCTCTTTGAGTGTTCAAACATAAAACCTCGATACGGTTGCATTTGATGCGCTTCTGGGCCAAACAACAAAACAAAAACAGGTGGGCTTAAGAGTGGGATCCAGTTGCATGGAAAGAACAGAGACCTTCCACTTTGACTGCTGCTTCTTTTATTTCCTTCCTCTGAAGGAAGGCTCCCCATTTAGACTTTGAGGTCAAGCAGAGACTTATAAGGACAGAAACGGAGCTGAGGAGAGCCATCTGGACTTGATCAGTGATTAAACACAGGAGATATAGGTTGGCAATTTCCTTATTGAGTGCTGTTGTGCTGAATAAGGGACCTTGGGGTTTATTATGGGTTATTTAAAATTCATGACATTGAAAAGAACTATAACAAAGACATACATCAGTCAGCAGTCACAGCAGCTCTTAGGATGGCCAATAATGCTTTGTGGTGGAGGTTATTGCTGAGTTTATCCTCATGGAGGATAAAGCAGTCTTCAACACATATTCCACCCCCCCACCCCCCCTCTTAATTTAATGGCGCTACAGTGCCTTTATTCAAACACCGTCTTTCTTCTGGTGCTAAAGTGCAGAATAATACTGGCTGAACTATGAGGAACCCAGTTCCAAAAGGCTCGGACGTTGTCTAAAATCTATGCGGCCGATTACTGATGTGTATTCAGTTGGAAATATGACATTGATAATGTTTTAAAGAGTCACAGTAAGTTTCACCTGCAGAGTGAGACTTTTATTGAACTTTTAATTTGATCCTTTGAACTTTTAATTCATCCGGTGTGTCTTAAAGGCTGCCGCTCAAATTTGGAAATATTCCTCATTGTTGACACTTTGAGTTTTATTATTTAGCTCCTAACAAAATATGATGCATTCATGTCTATATACTATACTATATAGTATATCTTTCAATCATGAAATTATTATTATTGTTGCTTTGGCTGTTTGTGCATCATGAGTGCTGTGTGTAACACTGAAAATGTCTTTTAATCCTCACAATAGAAATGATCAAATCATATCAAGGATATTTTGTTGATCCCAAAGGAAATTGGAGGATCCAATTTGAGCTTCCTTCAGTGGGGGGGGGGGGATCTGCTCGACTGACGAGGCTTTTCCAGGTCAGCTTACATATCCTAGTCAGGAATCACAGGAGGGAGATATTTGTTTGTGGAGTCTGAGCTCTGGGTTTTTGGGATAACCCCGTTTGCTTATCCAACCGTAGGAGAAACAACAGAAAGACGTTTCTTGATCTCCAGAAACGGCAGCATTTGAGGCTCCGACTGTATAATTGATGCCCAAACATGAATTGTGTTAACCTGTTCCTCTGCTCCTCTCATTAGGCTTTCACACCGGAGTATTCATGCCTGCTCCAAGCAAATATTCATGTCAAATGACAGACAGGCCGATTGACAGATAGATAGACTGATTTAACTAATTACATAAACACAAAGTAAGTCTTTTTTAATTACACCCTGCTGGGAACTTTTAAAATATAGTTTTATATTCACATTTTAGGGCGATGAGAGTGTCAAACCCTACTTTGAGGCAAACATGCTGATTTAATCGGCAACATTATCATAAAAAAAATGTTTTTCTGGCGAGAGAAACAAAAGTCAAGTAGGAAGATGATGACATCGTCATCATCACTATCATCATGTGAGCAGAGCAGCAGCAGCACTGCTTACTAATGTTTATTTAATCAGATGACTAATATGTATAAGGACCACACCTTGTCATATTGGTGCTGCTGAATGGGTGTGTGTGTGTGTACTTAACCCACTTTGTTAAAAAACAGCACACGAAACGGAATAGGGAAGTCGCACTGGGCGAATGGAAATGTTCATATAGCTTAATATTCATTACTAAATAGAGATTTTTACAGCGGCGCATCAGCGCATTAGGAGCCACTCTGAAAACTACTTAGATATTGAAGTGGACATTATATCTTCAATATGAGCTGCCTCTTCAACACTCCTTTCTATTTCTGTCTGATCACAATCTATGCCGTGTACTTGCTAATATTCATGCTGCCCCCCACATCCCTTTATTTTCATGTCCTCCTCACATTTCTTTTACTTAATACTGCTCATCTTTTAATGTCATCTTGGCTTTTCATTTTCTCTCTGGTTGTTGCTTCCAAAATGCCGTGGCACACCGTGTTAATAATTAACTGACAGGGATGTCTCAGGGGACGACCATTTGTCCTTAAATTATACATGATCGCTCTCTCAATTTGCCTGCCACCCTCTTTGTCACTGTATCAGTCTCTCTCTCCTCTCTGTCTCTTTATCGCTCTTTTTCTCATTTTTTTCCCTAATTCTTCTTAAAAGGTCAATGTTATCAGTTTGTCTAAAGGTTATGCCAAAAATAAAACAATCGTCTGAAGGAAAGGGATGGACAAATGTATTTGTCCACATTAGATAATTATTTGCAGCATCTGAGGATCTGGATCAGGATCCGCCTGGTTCTTTCACATCGCTTCCTCACTAATATTAATTACAGATCATTTTATGATGAGAAAGAGAAATAAAAAAGGCACAAATGTTCATGTTTCCTTCCTGGCCCTGAAGCGGCAAAGCATCCCAGGCACATCATCCATACTTGAACGTAGGCGGGATGTTCTCTCTCTGGAATCCTGTGATAGGTCAACAGCGAATGTATCGGCACCCCTGTCTTCAGTTCAATATTTGACTCTACGGTCCATAGAATAATCTCCGAGGGTCATTAAAATGCGTCTTGGCCACATTCTTTAGCCTAAAAGGCTCGTTTGACCTCACTAAATAAAAGTTTAAGTTTTGTGTTTGCACAGTTTGTCCTTTTGTCTTAAATTTTGCTCAACAATCCAACGCAAGATACACAGAAACATACAATTAGGCGAGAGAGAGAGTAATACTTTTACGCAGCACTATTCTGCTGTTGTCGCTTGACAAAAGAGCAACAACACTTTCTTTTGCGTGTTTCCCTGTGCGCGTCTACAAATGAGCAGTTTTTCCCATTTCTTACCATCCTGCTACACAAAGCAGGCCGGCATTGTTCACAATCCGGTTCTGTCGCTTTTCAAGCAATTATTGTGTTCGCAACACAGCAGCAAGGTTTTTCATAGTTTCATTTGTGCTCCTTGAATCGATAGCAGAAACACATTTCTATAGCCTGAGATTCTTTTTATCCCTTTGCTTTGCTTTTTAACTGCTGTTTCGGCGCTGACTGACAATGACGCGTTGGCCAGTTACCAGTGGCAGGTCATGGAAAATCCATTCATCCCACCACAGATGGTTAAAAACGGATGCGCTGTGCATCGCATGGATGTTGCGCTTCGAATCTTCACCCTTTGCGGATTGTGACCACTAAAGCCAACAGCGGTCTGAACGCCGCTGGCCGTCCCTCCGTCCAGCTAAAAAGCAGACATCTGCTTCTTTCATAGAAGAGCAGTCAATTTTAATGAACCTGTGTCACACTGCTCAGAAAAAGTCCCTGTCCCCATTATATCTGCATTATCTTCTTTATTTTTGTCTGTGAATAACCAAAGGAGCAAAAAGAGGGAGGGGGGGGGGAGAATTCCTTCTTGCATGCACATGGAAAAGAGAGGAGTTTGATGTGGCACGCAGACGGGGGGAGAGAAAATGCACATAGCACAGGGAGCGTTGCATTTTTTTTGTCTTTACAGCAGTCAAAGATGGACCCGTTCTTCCTTTTGCTCCCTTCACCCAGCTTAAGGCAGGAGAGAATGGAGAGTGTTTGAAGAGCTGACACGATGAGTCAGAGCGAGGCGAACGTGTGTGTGAGGGAGTGGGACGGGCGGTGGAGGCTTAGGCGTCTGCGCTGACAGCGTTCTCCCGCAGTCTGACAGAGCTTTGTTGAGGATCCAGGGTTTCACCGATGTTGCTGCCGCAGTAAGCTTCTAGCCCTGACCTTATCTTGCACGTCGTACAAATACGGACCCCCCCCCCCACACCGACATACACACACAGCCCAAAGCTGCATGTCTGCATCCACATGCAGGGGATGGACCAGGAAGTGGAAAGCAGGCTCTCGTGTGGACAGATGGTCCACACTCGGTAAAACGTCGTCACAGACCACATCTCCCACGGGGCAGAGCAGTGCCCCAGCAACAGATGCTACGGACAATAGCAACGCCGCGTGTCACACTGCGTTTCATACACGAGGCCGACGTGAATGCCCCATGCGGGGTATTAGCTTGGGTGTGTCAGCTCTGTTGAAAATGGCGGCCTTTTTTTGTCCATCTTGCAAACTGACTCTGACATATTGGAACTGTAAACCTCATTCTGTCTCTTTCATTGCCCCCCCCCCCCCCCCCTGTTTGTCACTGCATCACATCCACCTCCGTCTATTGCCCTGCCTCCTCCTCTCCATCTACCCCCACCCCCCTGCTGCCTCTCTTACTCTGCTGCTCTTCGACTGTAGTTAAGAGGAAGCAGGAAAAAAGTAGAACAAACATGTCGGCCGCAGCAGAATTCATTTTCAAGCCCCACACGTTCCTCCCTTGTACCTTCTCTTCCTCCCCTCCACCTGCAATATAGCTCCTCCACCGCTCCCACACAGGACAGGCCTTAAATAGAAAATGTGTCGTTTCCCTCAAGTCAAGGAGTACCGGTAAGTGAGTTAATCTGTCTGGCCTCTGTCTGTCGGGGCGCAAGCAGAGTTTAGGGCCTCTGGTTGCAGTGATGGAATCGCAGCTTGAAAAGATGGAATAAAAATGTCACGGTGCCTTTAAGGACAGTCGGTTTGACATTTCCCTGCGTAGGAAATGCGTATTTAAATTTTCTTTCGCCTGTATAATTGAGAGAAATGCCATATTGCACCATTATTTCATGTTCAGGTGTCGAAAAACTAACTTTAAAGAACACTTTA
Source organism: Brachionichthys hirsutus (assembly GCF_040956055.1). Taxonomy (NCBI): domain Eukaryota; kingdom Metazoa; phylum Chordata; class Actinopteri; order Lophiiformes; family Brachionichthyidae; genus Brachionichthys; species Brachionichthys hirsutus. Next base: position 12,529,327 of record NC_090904.1, read on the forward strand.
TAAAGTAGTGCATACCTGGGCCATGAGATATCTCATATTATTATCTTCATAATGTAGCTCCCGGGGGAAATTAAAGTGCATCTTTAGCTTAGCAAAGCCAGGAATATGGATATTTGTCATCTCTCCACCCCTGACAACCTTGCAGATTCCCTTGTCTGTGCAGAAATTTCCACTTTAACGGTAACCATGCCAACATAGCTATTGTGCTTAATGGATTCCTGCACCTATATAGCTGAATACACAAATAGCTAAAGGTAAATGAAAGCTTTTCCCGTGCACAGCAAAAACACTTCAGATTTATATGTCCTGGCAGAATTGTTACCCTCGCCAAAGGGGAGGCGAGGGTATTGCAATTGGGTCCGTTTGTTTGTATGTTTGTCTGTCCGTCTGTTTGCTTGTCTGTCCGAGCGCATAACTCAAAAACTAGTAACCCAATCGACTTGAAATTTTTACACAAGCAAGGTTCTGTCCGTTGATCCGGATCTGGATCCAGATTCTAGAATTATTTTTACATCTGGAATTGTGCCTCTGCTGTAAACTGCCACTTTAAGAGGGAGGGACACGAATGGCATGATGGGAAAAAGAGTCCAGAAGGAGTCTTGTAGTACGTTCCGGAGCAGCAAGATAGAGCAGGTTTGGCCCCTCTGATCCGGAAGCCCTGTTTACTGTCTCACAAGATCGAAGAGTCTTTTGGAGGCGAGGGTCTGCAATCTCTGATTGTCTTTCTAGTTTGAGTTGACTTCTTTCAGATAAATTCATGGTGGAATAGTGCAGCAACGACCAATGAGGTGTGAGAAGGTGGGAATCTGTGGCGTAAACGGCGGATTGCCATCAGCTCCTTCAAACAGCTCCTTCAAACAGACTTTTTTTTTAATGCTTGTAACTCTAAAGCAAATGAGCCGGATTCCCAAACTCTGAACCTGTGACTTCTATCCATTGCATTTCAGTGCCCTTTAACAAATACAGAGGATTTGAAGTGTTGACCAATTGTGCACTTCAGGCCTCTTCAACATGCCTTCACTTTTAAACTCTGCACTTTATTTATTTTTTCGAGTGCTACAACTCTGATCATGAGGAGCAGCTTTGGTTTGTTCATGCAAGAAAAATCAGTCAGACCATCCCGTGGGAAAAAACATGTTTACACCAAACATGTTGAAATCTCCAAATGCTAAGAGCCACTGCATCTCTGCCGAAACCTCAGGAAGCTCCGGAGGAGAGAGCCGCCGGTTGAGCCGGGGTTTACGGAGGACTTTACAACCACATTCTGCTTTTTACTAGCAGGAAGAGAGTTTGCTCTTAGAAAGTTTTTGAATTAACTTCAAAATATCTTCCCTCTCATTTCTCAACCTGTCTACAGCAGCCAGCACGAGCACTGGCTGTAATTAGTCTCTCCTGATCCTGCTTACATGTGCTTTACTCCAGGAACAATTTTTTTTTTCTAATGGGACCTCTGAACTAGAGGAAACGCCTCAAAAAAATAACAATAAAAAAAGATAACAAGGAAAAAGGTCCAGGACTTGACCGGATCCTATTCATAATGCCGAAGGACTAGGAAAGGCAGGAAGTGTCTCGCTCCATCCGAGGTGACTTGAGAGAGATATAAAACAGTGTACTTAGCAAATCACCTTAGGAGACAAACACCGGCTGCCTGACAATGGTGAATAGCTCACACTCCCACCTGTGCAAATATATGAGTGGATTAGTAGAATTAAGATTCCTTGGCAGGCGGAATAGGATAAGCAGGTGCTTGTGTTTAGAGGTCTTTTTGCTTCCCCTGCCTGTCTAAACATTGATTTGTCTGACTCTTGAAGCAACGAGGAATCTAGAAGTGGTTCAGGTAATAGCAGGAATTGAGCCCATCCTGCACTCCCTACCTGGCTCCAGACACATCAGCGTTTTTGCCTACTTTTTCTTAGGGTTTTTCATTCCCAGGTTTCTGACAGTGATCAGAATCGTTTCCAGGAATGCACAGCCGAACAATGCTGATGAAGCGGAAAGGATCTGCCTTTCAGGATCTTGAGTGGCTGGATGGATGCGGCGCCATCACCGCGGTGTCCTCTTCTGCTTCTTTGTCACCTTGCAGCGCATGATACTAGCCCCCCCCCCCCCCCAAAAGAAAATAAAAAAAATCACTATTTGGAATGGGGCGGCTCGGTGGCGCAGTGGTAAGCACTGTTGCCTCACAGCGAGATGGTCGCAGGTTCGTCTCCGGCTTGTGGCCATTCTGTGAGGAGTTTGCATGTTCTCCCCATGTCTGCGTGGGTTCTCTCCGGGTTCTCCGGCTTCCTCCCGCCTCCAAAGACATGCAGCCGAGGCCGATTGGTGACACTAAATTGCCCGTAGGTGTGAGTGTGAGTGTGTGTGTGGCTGGTTGTCTGTCTCTGTGTTGCCCTGCGATAAACTGGCGGCTTGTCCAGGGTGTCCCCTGCCTCTCGCCCATTGACTGCTGGGATTGGCTCCAGCTTGGCCCGCGACCCGATAGCGGAATAAGCGGTGAGAAAATGAAATGAACTATTTGGAATGCCTAAAACATCCACTGACAAATTGATGGTGGGAATACAGCCGATCGCTGCCATGAAGATAGAGTTCGACAATGAATTTGATATTTTGGAGACAGAAGCTGTGATTCCAAGACAGACAGACGGACAGACATCTTGTGTGCCAGCTTTGTACATTTGCTGCAGATTAACTTTTGCTTTGTGAAGATGTCCAGTGTCTTTCGCCTGCATCTGTTAACACTGTTAGACTGAGTCTTCATTTTAACGTTCTGCTTCATCTTCCATACACACAGTCGATACGTTTTCATTCCACTTTTCTTCCGGTTCCGGGCTGCTTTAAGAAGTAGGGCAAACAAGAAACGGTATTAAAGAGCTATCGGCAGCTAACGGGCCCAGACACCCCAGGAGGGATTTTATCTTATTAGAATAAAGTGCGCTGAGATCTGACTCTTCTCATTTGCTTTTTTATCCTTCTGTTCTGCCCATACAAGTGAAAAGTTCTTTTCTTTGTTTTATTTACTTTACTTAGGTTTTTTTTATTGATTGTTGTATAACTTGGATGCATTTCACACATTTCTACTGGTCGCAAACATTGGACGGTGAAGTTCAGTGGACCGTGGAGATCATCGGGGAGAAGTTAGAAAAGGCTGATAATGACTGAGCAGTTTAGCTTATTTATTTATATTTGATTATTTACACTTAAAAAAAAATAAAGTCCTTGATGACAAGTTGCAGGAATCTGTTTATTGAGAGGAATCCTTGACTGACTTTATTTAATGTGTTCCAAGATGACTGATTGGACCATAAACAGCTTGTATTGAAGAAATCGTCTTGGCAGGTCTCCGATGTCTGAATATCAGCTGGCTGCAACATCGCCCGTGAACCAAGAGGATCATCAGACAATAGCAATGGATTCTGAAACGGAAAACGCAGAATTCACAAACCTGGTTTGACACAACAAAGACCAAGCCAAGCACAGATTGGCACGCCATTGACCAGCGGCACGCTTGTTTGCTTAGGCAAGTTTCTGCAGAGACTGTTGAGGGTGAAGACATCATTAAGGAACCCCTCCCATTAGATGATGTAAGCATGGTGCCTGCATTACAGAAGTCTGACATTCTGCTGTGACGCAATCATCGGCGCGATCTCAAGCTCATTGTCATATCAGCAACGTCAGCGATATCATTTGCAGTGATGGCAATTAAAGGCCGACACGGGATGCTGGTTTACTTCACATCTACATCGTTTGCCTTCGAGTGTATGAATCCTAACACAGAACTATTCATCGAAGAGTCTGCGGCTGTCTGTTAAACCCTGCTCCTCATTAAAGTGCCCCCAAACACCCAGCTGCAGTCTGGCCTTTACTGGTCACTCCTAAGCCACGTTGCTGCCGGCCAAGTGAGATCAATCCCATTTTTCTCCCGAAGATGACGCTGCGTATAATGACTCGCTGAAGTGGAGCAATTAAACCGATTCCCGCTACTGTTGCAATAACGCCTATAACTCCTTCTGAGCAGATAACCTGAACAGCCTCATTCTTTATAAATGAATGACTTGTCTCCAGATAATGTATTATATATTTTTTTATCACAAGGTCATGAGTGATGTATTATCAGTTAATGAGAAATACAGAAATGTGTGCTGTGAGAGCGGCAGGAAGGAGGTAAATACACACTAAGAGACACACTCATTTCACCTTTCAAAAGGTTGTCTTTTTTCCTGTCCCGTGGCGAGCTGATAAGAATAATGGCTTTAGTGCCATGACCCGCGGAGGCCAACCTCCCATCCCGTCCCGGTAGATAGTTGAGCAGCCTCTCCTATTGTACCTCCTACATCCATAGCAGACAATGAGGCTTAGCATGGCCCTCTTAAGGGACAGCTATACGCTCGTATTAAGGGCCACTGCAGATGTCTCTGATAACTGTCACTGGGGGGGCACTTATATAGGAGACGGAATTAGAGGGAAGGTGAAATGAGACTTTCATTAGGTTATTTACAAGTCATCTGATGTGAAAAGTCATTTGAAGGCCTGAAATGCTGAAACAAATTAAAAGGGATTGACTTTTGGAGGCGAGCATTATTTCTTGCTGTGAAAACATCACAGCAGGAGCTGAGCGAATTTCAACATCATTTCATTTGACTTCAGCTCGGAGCTTTATTTGAAGCAGAAAATGAGTATGAAAGGGTCCTTGTTGAAATGCTCCCATTACTATCTCTGTGATCTCTGCATTTGCACAGCGTTCGGCATTGGGAAACATCAAACGCTCTAAAGAGGGAAAGTGAAAAATGTTAAGTGCAAAAGTATTTGCCGTGTTTTTAATTGATTCTCTGGAACAGGCAAGAGTGACTTCAAAGCAAACAGTGGTTGAAAGATACCCAGGTTTGTTGCTTTTAACGGTGGGCTGCACTAATACCTATCCAGGCTCAGCCTGGAGGTGGGAAAGGGGAGCCACACTGGAGGAAAGGTTTTAGCTGCAGTTTCCTGTTTTGCAGACATGATGGATGTGGTGTGCGCTTTTCCCCCCCACACCCAGAGCTCCAACATGTCTTCTCTGTGTTGCATATAATATCATGTCTAGCTTAAAGAGCACACTGTTAATAAAACCACACCGATCTATTTTCTCTTTGTAGCCTGCGGTCAGCTGCTGTCCGAGTACAACAATATTCTTGCTATCACAAATGTTTATTTATATCTCTATTTCTTTATTTATGCCTCACTATTTAGGCATCACAACATCTCGGCCCGCAAGTCCCTGAAGTCGTTGGTCTTCAGGTCAACCTCATCGCTTTTTATTCTCGCTTCTCTGGAGGGAATAACCTAAAAGCAACTTGTGTGTGCCGGGTGACAATAATGAAGCCAATTACTCCCGCCGGTTGCTTTGCTGCTCAATCAGCATCGTGACCTTTGCAGCCTCAGATGGCATTAGCCTTAGATCAGATGAGCGGAAAATGATCACCCCAGGGAAGCAAAGGCAAAGATCACTCTTGAAACGGCGTGTCCATACCCAAATGAGCAAAAACCGTGTTGCATGCTGGGTACGTGAATGCAGTTGGTGCACCTGACCTCTGACATCGCTTCGGTCGAGTTTTGTCCCTGGTCTCTGGGCCTGGAGACGAATGGTGCTACGGCCTATCGGGGGGGCTTTGGAGTAGAGACAGGATTAGGAATAAAATGGATGAGTGCAATGGATAATGAGAAAGGTCTGTCTTAAATCTAATCATTGACTTTAGAAGACATGGAGAGGGCGAGAGAAGATAAGGAGCCTTTCCTGTTGTGATTACACCTTTTATCATGACTGAGCATCCAATACCATTCCATTGTTGTCTTAGTTAAAGCAAACGCCCCATTCTCTGATTTATATAAACGTAGGGAAAAGAGCGTTTCTGCAGGCTCAGAAAAGTCACGTCCTGCTCGCAGCGCAGTGAAGCGCCTTCTATCACGCAGATTTAGCGTTGCCTTTGACATCCATTCCTTTAAATCACTCTGTCAAGTATACAATATTTTTCTGTTACTCTTTAAAGACATATATGCAATAGTAATTAGAGCAGATGTAGGGAATATCATTTAAAGGCTGAAGAACAGCTACACAATTATCAGCAAAGTAGGCAAACCTATTTATGCTAATAACACGAGAAGAGGAAAGAGAGGGAATCGCAATAACCAGAAAGAAAGAGAGGGAGAGTTTGGGCTGGCGGTCGCGGGAAATGGAGAGTGAGATTTGAGATGGCGAGATAAATTTAGGGAGCGTAAAAGAGGGATTAACAGCTGCTGAGTTAGTCTTGTGTTTCCCTGAGGATGAGGAAGATCGATGTAGAGGAAGCCTAATTTAGTCTCATATTATACGTAGCATCATGTGTGTATGTAGGCATATACACACACACATGATAACGTCTGAGCTAATCAAGACCATCTAAAAATAACCTGCTAAGGTGTGCTGCAGTCATAAACGGCGGACACAGGCGGCGTCCGGCCTGATGTTCTAGAACGGAACCCATTTGCTTGCTCAGCCATTTTCAGATGGGAGGTGTTTCTGCAGTGTCAGTTATTATTATAAAAGTGTGGCTGTTATCTTAAACCTGAAGATTGTTCTCTACTTTGTGCAATACGTGCAGAAGAGAGAATGTGAATCAGCCTCGAAAACAGAAATCCATTCCAGTCATTAGACGGTTGAGTGAGAGTCGCTGTTATTTCCCAGGAGCCCCTTTTTACCCCCCGATCTTTAGCCCCAGTTTGCTCATACGCCCCTTTTTTTGTCGCTCGGTCCAGCTGAGGTCCCGCCACCTCGCTTTGGCCCATGTGAGTTTATTACATCGTACTGGGAGTTAACAGAAAGCACGCAGCCTTGAGGCAGTTTCTTGACTTCTTGACTCCTGAAAGAAGATATTTCTGTGATAAAGCGCGTCCTCAATAGTCGCCTTGCTGATGAGGATCGACGAGGGGGAGCCAGATAGAAGCAATAAAACCAAGGAGTTCATATGGGCAGCTTGTTGTGTGTCATGAAGGTACGTTTTTCTGGAGCATGGGGGGCCCTGGGGGGCTTCGTACTGTGTTGTTTGCTGCATCGGTTCAAGTCTTTCTAATGCCGAGAGCCATGCAAAAAGACATAAAGATGGTGGATGAAAGGACACAACATGGGAATATTCATGCAGTATTTTAATCTAATCATGAATTACTATGGGCGGCACGGTGGCGGAGTGGTCAGCGCTGTGTCACCTCACAGCGAAAAGGCACCAGGTTTGAATCCTATATATACTGTGTGGCGTTTGTATGTTCTCCCCAGGTCCGAATAGGTTTCATGGGTTCCCCGGTTCTCCAGTTTCTTCCGACCTCAATAAACATACAATTTAGGTCAATCGGCTGCCCCAAACTGTCCGTAGTGAGTGGTTGTTCATCTCTGTGTGACCCGGCGACGCACTCGGGGTGCAGCCCCCGCCTCTCACCCGCAGCAAGCTGAGACACTCCAGCAACTCCCGTAGAATACGAATTAACGGCTTCGGAGCTGTCTTCTTGTTTTTGTCTTTTTAATTGGTAGAATAAAAAAAAAAAAAAACTTAAATATTACATTTGATTTATTAGACCTTTTTTGATCACTAGAATTACTGATACCTTTAAAAAAAAAGAATCCGGATGTACCTGTAGAGCGCACGCATTGGAACTCGCAGCGCCCCCTAGCTGTGTTATGCCCTGAAGATAACACACACACTCACACACACACTCAGGCAGGGATGAGAGAAGCTCGTGGGCTGAATGCTGGTGTATTAATCACTCTGACGATTAGCCCTGCGATCTGTGACCCAGTCTTTTAATTGCATCCGCTCCGCTCCCCCCCCCCCCCCCCCCCTTCTCATTCCTCAAGCCTCCTCATGCCAGTGCCCATGAGAGAAGGCTAATGCAGAGATAAGAGCCAAAGCCCGCGATGTGTGAACCCCGAATGCTCTACCCACAATGACATGGGCAAAACCCACGGCACAGTGTTTGAAGCAGGACTTTAACCCTCTAAGATTTGAGCTACAAAGTGGAGCGGAGCTGAGTATGTAATGCGATGATGTGCAAAACAAATATGTGTGAAGGCATTTTCATAATCCACTGAAAGAGGGCGACAACCTTTGAAAAAGGAGCATGAGGCCCACACAACATCCGGCGTGTGTGCTTGTGATACCGGCAGATCTGCGGTATAGCAACTCCAACGGTTTCCTTTAATGGCAGCTGCATCCATACCTGCATAACAAGGGAGGGGGGCAGAGGGCGTAGGCAGGTATTGGCCCTCTAGGTGTGACAGCGTGCTTATAATTTGACAGGTTTTAGTTTTCATCCGTCTGCAGTATGTGCCAGATAAGAAGCGGCGTTTAAAAAGTGAAACATGAACACTGACGCACACAAACGCAGGGTGACAGCACACACACACACACACACACGCCCACGAGTTCAGTGACTCAATGAGACCCATGACCATTTATCCATCAGCTTTAATAATCACATATGTGAAGATAAAGTCACACACCCCCCACTCCAGTGTCCCACTTCTCTCTGTCTTTTTAATCTCCCTCCCTCAAACACACGCACACACACACACACACTTGAGTCACAGTGGTTTCCTTTTGAGAGCGCAAGCTGTCAGAGGGAACTGTGTGGGCTTTTGTTAAAACACAGAAGTGCAGAGGCAGAGAAATTCATTTCCAACTGCAGCAAAAAGGAGAGTCTTTTCAGGAAAGTCACATTTTACCTGCAGTGTTTTAAAAATGGCAGCATGTAAATTGAATTAGTTGTAAGCTTTCCGGGGGGAACGCAGCGGGCTAGATTTCAAAAGAGTTCAAGGGTTGGGGGTTGTGCGGCACGGGGCGCCTGGATGCTGCTCTTCAGTCGATGTAAAACGCGGCATCAGAAAATAGATTTTTACAACTTGACTTGCCAATCGCACCTGAAAGATGTCGCCTTTTTCCATTTGCGTTCCCTTCGTCTGAAAGAATATCACAACCAACAGGTCTATGAAGGCGACTTTCAGATGCTGTGATGTCAGGTGTAAGCTTTTCCTTTTTCACCGGAGGAACACATTTACATTTCGGTTTTACCCGAGAACATTCCAGTCCGACTGAAAAGAGACTCAAGTTGATTTTTGGGGGGGGTTTTCACTCTGCTGTTTTTTTTGTTGGCGATTCAGATTGTATTTTTGTGTTCGAGCCACGTGGTGTGACTTCTTAGCACATTCAGCGTTTGTATCTTGTGCTTCAGAGACATATTTGATAGAGCGTGTCATTAAAACTCAGCTTCCCGCCTCGCGTGACATTTTTCACGTCAGGATTCGTTTCAATACTTGATTTGTCATTTTTGAATGAATTAGTTATTTCAGGTTAACTTAAAATAAAACCCCGATGGAATAATAACGACAAGCTTTCAAAAATGACTTGTAACGAGCACATAAAAAAATACATGGTGGTGTTTTGTTTGGATTGAGATATTCCCTTTGGCTTCCTTTTACCATGCAGCAGTATTTGCCGCACCTTTGCAGTGTTTTTCGGTGCCGCTGTCTGTCACAGCTTCGGCTTGGCAAAAATCAGCCATTTATGAAGTGAGTGGGTGGCGTTGTTTTTCCTGTTGGCGTGAGGAAAGCAGCAGGGTACCAGAGGGAATATTTATCTAGCACAGTGGCACGAGCCCGAACAAGAAAGAGCTCCATATGCTGAATCTGGATAGATCTACTAGCATCATTTATTTAGCAGACTCGTCAACCCGGCAGCACAAAGACTTCAAATGTTAACTTTTCTTTATGTATAAAGGATGATTTTTATGTCCTGCACAGAGGAGCGCGTTTGTTTTTTGTTTTTTTTGTCAGACACTTTTAGCCGTTTTCAATTTAATATTTATAGACCTCATAAATGAAAATGCATTGGAACTCATTACGGTGAAATGAACAGGAAAGCAATAAACACAAAGTGAGGCAAGCAAAATATTTAAAAGGGAGGCTAATAATAGTAATAATAATAAAGCAGTGTTCACTGTAAATCCGAGAGCAACACTCCTAAAGGAGGCGTGAATGTTAAAATCAAACCAATAGTACCCGAACTTTACGTCTTTTGAACCGGTTCCTCAGCTCACTTTGATAATATTAGCATCCGTCCTACAAAGACATTCCTTTCTGTCTCTCTGGCTGGCCTGGTTTGTAACAGGGAGAACCTGCCTCAGTCTGCGGGTGTCACAAAAGGAGGAGGAGGAGAAGGAGAGATAAACAAGGGCAGTAAGCAGCATGGGGACCAGGGAGCGGTGAAAAGAGGCAAGTGAATGAGACAGGGAGGATAAGGTGACAGGGTGAAGCGCAAGCACCAGGGAGGAGCGGAGGCGTGGACAGTCGACAGGTGAACACGGTGTAGACGGATGCACAGGGACGAGGGGGGCAGGCGCCATGCGGGCGCACGTAGCAGGGTGTGCAGTTATTCCCCACCATCAGCATTATGCACATGAAATGTTTCCATATAAAAGCTGTTTTAGCTTTCTCTGGGGTACTGTTTTGGACCGACAAGCAGGAACAGATAAAACAGTGTGTGTGTGTGTGTGTGTGGTTGGCAGTCACGGCTGCTTGCTCGCTGTATTTTCAGCGGCGTCCGTGCCGTGCTAGCCGCTCTGTTGGACAACATGTTCTCGGTCGTACGAATCCAGGGAAGCAGCCGAGCATAATTCCACCAGCCTCAGTGGCCTGTCACACGCCGAAATACACAGGATACCCTCCGATGCGCCCACGCAACCACGGCCTCATCTGTCGTCCTTGTATTCGTTTGCGGTCTTACGTAGGTTCCAGACGCCATTTACGCATAAATCATGTCAGATTTTGAAAAAAGGCATATCCAGTGTAGATCAGGCCAACTCGTCGGTGGTTCTTTCACCTCACACATTAGCGCCCGCCTCTCTTTGGTCCGTTCTGTCTGATAGTCTAGGCAGTAGTTCACCTCCGATCCTCTTCATTTCTTCTCCTTTATTGTATTCCGATTATGTTTGACAGTCTGATTGTTGCGTTTATCGCTTTTATATTTCAAAGTCATCCTCCACCTACAGAAGACCAACTTTATTCTGCAGAGACCCAACAAACACTCGGTGACAGCGACGGGAAAAAATTGCCTTTTAGTAGGCAGAAACCTCCAGCAGATCCCAGAGTCAAGGTGGGCGGAGCCTCTGCCTTGACCTGTGGGGTGAAGGAAAGAGAAAGAGAGAGAGAGAGAGAGATGGGATGAGAGAATTGAATAATAGAGCAGCTTATATTATTATTATTAGTAGTATAGTCAGACTTGTGTCGTGTCCCGTAGGGCCAAGGAGCAGAGCCAGACCCCAAAAATGCGGAGACTGAGTTGGGAAATCAAAATACAGTCTTTAATGGTCCCCAAAAAACACAAAACACTCAGTCAAAAACTGTACTGAGGGGGTGGACGGGCTGGAACGTCCTAACAAGAAAACAACGCAAAATCACAGCCAAACAAAAGCGCAGAACCATCAGCTGGTCTGGAAGTTGACTCAAACAAACAAAATCAAATACTTTGCTGAGTTCAGAAACGGCAGAGAACGGAACAGCTTCACCAAAGAGCAGGGACTGGAACGGGAAAAACAGGAACAGATCGGAGGGGACGGGAGACAGGCACGGGAGACATTTGGGTGATCCGGTGATTGACTGTGGGGACGGAGGAACTTTAAGCAGTGGGATAATGGGGATGATGGGTTTGAGGTGCGTCTGTAACTGCCGCTCCGTTCTCTGCCACGCCCACTGTCGAGAGAGAGGGAAGAATGAATGAAACCCCCTGAAACCCCAACAACTTGGCACCATTACTTTGAAAGCCACTCGATTTCCCATAATTTCACAGTCAAGGCTTTCTGAAAATGTGCGACCACTGCCCCTCATTTTGACTATGTGATTTTGACTCTGTGTTTTTGACTGCGTGATTATATTATGTCAAAGCGACTAACTTTTGTGTATTCAGCAAGTCTTCAGTTTGAGCTTCACCTCTAAAGAAACCTCGGTTTGAAACACAGACGTATTCATTCGGTTAACCGGATGTTCATTTATTAAATCATCGAGTTCCTTTTTGAGCATATCCTCTGTTTTACGTGTTTCCACCAGAGCTTTTTTCTGTTTGCTCCTGGTGCTTCCGATCAGCTCAACAGGTAAGAGTAGAATCTGCTGTCGGGATTCATAAAGCATCCAGAAACACTTCTTTGTTCTTGATGATCGAGGAACTTTGGTTTTATTGACCTTCAGGGCTGCCAGCATGGAAAATGCCCTGATACTTTGTCTTTATTTATTCACCTTTCCTTTCTGTATTTTGCAAAGCGGAAGATGACAAAATGAATTACGCGCACTGGGGAACAATGACAACAAATAAGCCCGCATGAGTTACCAGCAGTGCTCGTCTTCATTCACCGCGTCTACTTTACGACAGGAGGGAATGAACCACGTTGTGGTATATTCAAACTTCCGATTCTTGTCTTAAACATATCTTTCGTCTTGATGGCTTAATGTTCCGATTACATGTTTTCAGCTGATTTAAGTACTTCCACCTATTTTTCTTGCGAGCTTCCACCTATCCCCCCACCACACATCATTTCTTCATCAGAATCTTGTCTCGTCTCCATTTAATCGTGAGGCAGATCAGATGCCACCAACTGAATTAAACGTGCTTTGTGAGCTGAATTATTAACGAATAGCTCAGCATTAATGAATATCTTCGCTCTAGGTTGATGCATTGTGAATGAGGGTCATGGTCCCGGCTCCTCGTGGGTACGAACCAGTAGGCGGTGAATGTTAAACGGAGAGGGGACCACCGTGCCCTTACAAAGAATCAAAGACGCCCCTCTGACGGCGCTGTGCTATGGCGATGCCTCACAGCCCACGTGTGTTCCCATGCCAACTGGCACCGCCACGGCGCACGAGGCGAGACAAATCCAGCGAGACCGAGCCGGCTTTATTGAAGAATTAAGATAGAAATTAATATATGCGCCATCTGTGGACGCATGTTCTCACGCTTACCGCAGACGCACACACAGGGACTCATGAGCGGCCCTTTGAAGCCCGTGTGTCCTTAAGCCCCCCCCCGCTTGTCCCGCCTGCGCCACCAGAGACCCGTCTCAGTGACAACAATTAGCCGGCTCAGTTCAAGCTAATTGAAGGCATTTACATAATACATGCCTGCCATCACAATTCATCGGTGGACTGTTCAAAAATGTCTGTCATATTGGCACAACCCGATGTTAACCCCCCCCCCGCCTCGATAAGCGATCCCCTGGAGTAAGCCGATCGCTTATCTCTCACATGGGCATGTCCTCCACTGGGCTTGGACATGAAACTACTGGTTGCGCGTGCCAACCCAGACAGATGCAGGCGTTTGTCCCAACTGCGGCTCGCATCCGTCCCGTCACGCATTCAATTACTCAGGTTGGAAACAAGCGGCCTAATGCGGCGGCGGCCGATGGGATCTCTGAGCATTTATTGGCCTGCTGCTTGGAAGCTGCTTTTGACAGGGCGCTGAGCGATTAATTAAATAGATGGCCTGATAAAACGCTTGCAGTGCAGAATTCTTCATGCTGGATTTCTGAAAAATCATGCTGTCATAGCTCATAGCGGCGCAATCTGGTCCCCGAGTGATTAATGAAACCGGTTTGTCTTGTTATCAGCAGCCGGAGAGATGGGATCAGAGCACGTGCAGTTCAAGTCTCAAGTGTAAGATACGGCGAGTGTGTGTGTGTGTGTGTGTGTGTGTTCTGTGTGATGTCACGTCATTCCACACTGGAGAATCTGCACCGATGCCCTCAAAAGACCGATGACACCCCTCTGCCCTCCTGGGCCATCAATTTGTTTGGGACTGGAGCAGAACCAGCGCCAGCCTCGCGCTATGACCGGACCCGGCACCAGAACCGTGCATACGCTCTGATAGCATGAACAGAAGTATTGTCTGTGTGCAGACATAATCCTCACAGCCTTCTTCTTTTGTCTCGGTCGAGCAGATCCCCCCAAATTTTATTCAACAGTGAGCTTCGTGCGTTTGGCAACAGAACACGGAACACAATCGACCCAGTCGGCCCAACGTGCATGAAAGCTTCTCCTCGTGTTTTCTCCAGAGGAACCGAGGGAAATGCTGGTTTGACATCGCTCTCTGTCTAGTTTGGGAAAAGAATGTTATGAAAAAGAATTACATTCCCTCCTGTGCATTCCGGTTCCAGTTTTTTTTTGCGGACCACGTTTCGGCAGGGAATCAAAAGGGACAGCAGGGAAAGTGAGATATTCCAATTCAAGACATGTCTCGATGGAGTCGGGTTCATCTTAACACCTGCCTAATGTGTCGAGGAATCGCGAGCGGTTTGTGGGGTAAATCTCACCATGCAGCCCTCTGATTCTGTACCTCCGTTCCCCTTTCCGTCTGTCTCTGCAGTGAGGTTTGAGAATTGCCAGCGCAGCAGAGACGTGGGCTTCATCAGCAACGACCCCAACTTCAGTGTGAGGCCTGATGGAACGGTGTACGCCGGGCAGGAGGTGGCGAACCTGTCGGAGCCCGTCCAGTTCATGGTGACGGCCAAAGGACTCCACGACCCACACATCTGGGAGACGACGGTTAAACTGGCCCTGGCGGGACATCCTCATCCTTTATCTCTGACAAAGGTAAGGAGGAAGGAAAGATTCTGGAATATATAAATGAATAAATAAAGGGGGCACTGATAGCCAACCAATGTAGGAAACATTTTTTATTAGTTTAGAACGTCTAAGAATTTAGAATTTGCAGCATTTGTCCCCGAGTCAATCTTTACTGAGTTAGACTTTAATATGCATTTTTTACTTATTTTCTGCTTGGCTACACGTTTCCACCACTGAACCCAGAATCATGTTTCCTCATCTACTTGTTGAACACCAGAGGGGTTTAATGATCAGTCATGGCTCTAATCATGATAATAAAAAATAAATAAAGAAGAAAAGATGCATGTTGCTAAAGCAATTGCAGACTGGGGATTAAAATTCTGCCCACTCATAAGAAAGGGAAATAAACATTGATTGAACTAACGTTCCACTCTGGCAGAGTCTGCGAGGTCCAGGTGATGCAGTTTTGGTTCATAATTATGTTCCTTACATCGTGGAGTGAGAGACAGATTCAATAAGCGAACAGGAAATAAATACGTTTCCTGTAATAACATGGGCATTTTAAAAGAATTACATGTACAGAGCAGTACAGGTGCTTCAGGAGAATTTAATCCAGTATCCAGAAATGCCCTGAGGAGAAATCAAATGAACTCTCGCTCCATTAAGAGCGCAACCATACAATTACAGTGATGAGAACACTATGGTGAAGTCATATAGGAGCAAAAATGGGAAAACATTTAATTGATTTTTAGTTTTTTTTTATCTATCTATTAACACGATAGGTCAATATTAGTAAAACCACATGAAATAGAGGATGAGGCTGATGATCTTCCTTCAGGCTGAGAGCTTGTGTGCTTGAACAATCGCATGAATAATCCAGTAGAAGGCATTTAAATGTACCCCCCACCATGAACCTTTTTCATTTGAGTCAGGAAATGTGTTTGTTCGCAGAATCAGGTAAAAACAACACATAATTTAGAATAGATCTGGAACAGCGAGTGGATTTTTTAAGGATGTTTTTCAGTTTATTCCCTACTTTTGCAAAAACTATTCAAATAATTTGCATTGAGCTTTGTGGATTGGTGGACTATGAGTCCAGCATGCTAGTAGACATGTGCAGGAGTCTCCCATCTTGGCAGGATTGCAAGCATTCTGATTATTATTTTATTTTTAATCAGTTAATCCATTAATTTTATTTTAGCCTACTAGCCACTAGCATCTCTTCTCCTTACACAGACTATCAGAAATACACGAGGTCCAAAAATTGAGCTGATGCCCCCTAAAAAAATATCCTCAATTTAAGACATTTGTTGATAACAGTTTTAAAACCATGTTATTGTGCAATGGAAGCGGTCCTGTCCTCGTCTCTCCCGTCAAACTTGATTAAAAGTGAAGTCACGATTAGATACACCTTATTTATTTCATCTTTGCGTTTGATCAGTCAGCTTTCATGTACGCCTGACGTTGGATGGATGAATCATCATTAACTAACAAGCTCATTAATTAACTCCTGCTAACCAGCTGGCATCATGATGGACGGCCACCGTTCGACCACACAGAGAACGATTCATCACATCTCTGGAGGGAAGAGCGATAGAACTAGAAGTCGACGAGTCGATGGATTCGGCTACCTGTCCAGTTTGCTGACGTAATCCGAGAGCCACCATCTTGACGAAGAGTCGGAGAAATTACAAGATCATTCACTCCCCCCACGCCAACACACACAAATCAGCACACAATAAAAAGTAAATTTCTCATTAACTGAGATGCTGTAATTAACTAACAAACTAGAAAAGCTCTCAGAGAGCACAGACCTCCGCCAAGCAGCTCATTCCCCTCCTAATTGGATTTACACCGTCCACATGGTGATCTGGATCATCATCAAAAGGTTCTAAATTATTCTTTATACACCAACCATGAAACGTAAACGTGAATCGGACTTGATGTGTATTTTAACTGATCTCCGATCCAGATGAAATTCGGTGGTGACATAGAGGGCCCCCCCCCAACCCGGCATGACTGTGTCAAATGCCATAAATATCAATCAATAATCCTCCGAGATATTGAGAAACACATTTTGAAGCTCCATTGACTGCAATGTTAATGAAAATGTCAAAGTGATCCAGAATCCAGGATCTCTTCTGGATAACAATTCATCAATGTCCATCTGTAACTTTTTGAGTTATGTTGCTAACAGACAGACTAAGAAACCAGCGCCGGCGATCACTTAACCCCGGCCTGGGCGGAGGTAACTAGTTATTAGTTTATCTCTAAACTAACGCTACCTTGTGTAGCCACAGGTAATATGTGAAGCCAGACGCTGTGTTAACGGATGCGTTTGCTTTGATTTGCTCCAAATAACTGGTGGAGTTTCTCCCTGTGATGTGTCACTAACCGAAATGACCATACTTGCAATATGTTCCATGATTAGCCCGCTAATTTCCGCATTTAATTTTCTGCTGTACAATAACAGCAACTGAAGCGTAGAGCATCTTTGGCCCCGAGTGCCTCTTGTGCTTTGTTTGTGCACTCGGGCTATCACACCTCACACAGGTAGGGCCTCTCGTTGAGTGCTCTCCAACTCGTGCTGATTTCATGGGACGTTGGTTTGCCTTCTCCACCAGCTTGGAGCCCATCAGTTACGCACCACTGGATTTGGAGTCGACCGGTTCCCGAGGCGGGTTTTAGTGCTTACTTAATTTGCATTTTGACCACACTCTCCCCAAACAGCCTCACCTGTTCAAGGTAGATTAAAGCGAAGGCCGGCAGTAGGGTGGAACATGGGGCCCCTGGAGGCCTAACGGCTATAGAAAAGCAACCCCATCAGGATAGGATTTGGGGGCTATCACTTTGAGATCACATTCAGATTGTGTTTACAGTCCACGCTGGAAAGCAGCAAGTCTCTGCCGGCAAAGAGCAGCTATTAAAATTTAAATTTCTACTTCCCATATAAACTAAAAGGTTTTCATTCCGTTTAATTTTCTGGGAGAATTTTTTTATACGAAAAGGACACGAGTTTAATGTCAAATAACAAAGGAAACTGCTGCAGATATAAAATGACGACGGCCCGAATCAAATGTTTCAGGCTCGCTCTGAACAATAGGCAATGAGCACCCAGTCTGATTGCATTGTCCATGTTTGCTGCGCTGATAACCTCCAGATGTCGGCTCCAGGGCTCGGGGGCGGCGGGCCTGGAAAATGCCCGGGCAGTGTGCAAGCTGCCTGGGAGCAGAGGGACGCCAGCTGGCCCTGGCTGCCTGAGGGTTTCAGAGATGCGCTAACAGATTCCTTGTCATGCATTCATGCAGCAACACATATGTGTGCACACATACTTACACCGAGGAACACACACACACACACACACACACACACACACACGAGTTCCCATATGCCAATGCAGGAATCGCTGAACACACCGAACGTCCACAAACTCCACATCCCACAATCCCCAAGCTCTCGTAGCCACGTAGCTTCCTAGCGACCCATGGAGAGCCGGTTGGATGTGCACAAGTCGGGTTACAAATGATGTGAATTTTAATTAAACAATAGTCGAACACATTAACAGTTAACAGTTGATGAGAAATTAATGAGCCACAACACTCGTATTTGTCGGTTTCCAGTTTCTACTCAAACTAGTCTCGCATCACATTACTTATGTGATTCATTATAAAGCGGCCAATTAGACTTCATGTCATTTTCCACCGTAAAACAGAATCTGTGAGTTGATTTATAGCCTTTTACGGGGAACGCAGACATGATGGTCTGTTGGAACTTCACCTCCTGCGTCTTTCCTACCATGACGCTGTACTTGAGCTGATCTTAAGACAGCGTCCCAATATTTACAAAGAGCATTATGTCCTGTTTTATTGGATGGCATGGGGCAAGCCATGAAGGAAAATCATCGACCAGAAAATGCTGTTTTGTCTTGTTTTTTAAAATATCATATTAGTAAAGATTCCAAGTCTGAGTTTTCATGGTCATTTAATGAGAACTATTCTAACGATATTTATTGATGTTTAAACTCAGTCTAGTTGTTTCCATGTGGATTCCTGTTGTTGCTGATGCTCGTTTCTATTCGACCAATCGGATCGCTCGGCCTGGTTATCTTCGGGCCTGATGCGCACGCCTTCGTCATCGGGTGGATTTGTGCACAGAGCGACTATTCATTGTGTTTCCATTGTGTCTTTTCTGGGAGGCAGATAAGGACGTTATCGTGCTGGGAGCACATTGATTGGGTGTAGATGGGGGCGACATCACGCGTGTTAGAAACCAGCCCAGTAAAACATAGACGGCCTGATGATTTATTGTCATCTGGACGAGACGGTTGCGTGCTCTGTCCTCTGTGGCATGTTGTTTGTTTATTCCCCTTCTTATTTGTTTGTTTTCAGCGCTCAAACACCCATGCTGTCCTCCAGCGTGTGGAGGGGGGGGGGGGGGGGGGCGTTTGTACCTGTGAGTGTTTTGGATGAGCGGTGCTGGGATGAGAGTTGTGCTATCTGGGAAACACATCTGGTCCCCCTCGTTTGTCTTTCCGTCCTCTAACCATCCTCCCGGTCATCCCGCTCCCTCTACGTCACCCCCCCCCCCCCCCCGGAGGACCGGAGCGAGCAGTGTGTGAGCTGTGAGTGTGTGGAGGTAAAGCCAAAGTGCGTTCTCAGGCGTAGGTTCCAGCCTGCATGTCATTGGGATGAACTATCCGCCTGGCAACTCGCACGTCGGTTCCCTTTGTGTGTTTGGAAGGTATGATGAGCAGGAGGATTTCCACACCGCCTCAGGTGACAGCTGCACACCGCCAGAAAGTGAACGAATGCATGTGTTTATTTGTGTGTTCACACGAGTTGGGGGGCAGGCATAGAGACAACAATAGGATTATGTAGATTACAGCAAAACAACTATTTTACACAGGAGGACACCGCAGAGGATCAGGAGAAAACACGAGTCTTTCAAACACCCTTCTAACCCTCGTTTCACCAGGCGAGATGAGTAATAACACAATCTTCTTTCTGCAGCTGGAGCTGGAGGGCTTGTTTGTACACCCCGTACAGTCCTGCACGAGTTACCCATAATGCTGTGGTGCTTCCGCTAGCGTAGCCTCAGAAACACGACGCAGCACACGCTATGATCCGTTCATATAATATTAATAATATTTTTTAATTAGAGTAGCTCAGCTGGGGTGATCCGAGTGGATATAACTCCAGGGCGGGGTCCCGTTGGATGATTTAGCGTAACCAATTCTAAGTTGCATGCTTTTGGTGGTGGGTGAGGAAGCCGGAGAACCCGGAGAGAACCCACGCCGACGTGGGGAGAACATGCAAGCTCCTCACAGAAAGGCCCCGAGTTGGATTTGAACCTGTGACCTTCTTGCTGTGAGGCAACAGCGCAACCCACTGCTCCACCATGCTGCTGCTCCCCCTGTTATTACACTGTCATTTCATCATTATCTGCTTTTTTGACGATGGTCCCCTGTCAAGGCAAAGCCTTAAATCATCATCATCAGCCGGTACAGAGAGGGCAGGGATGGGATGATGCTGTGCAGGAATGCAGACAAAGCACAACACCTCAGTGGATTTAAAAAAATAATAAAAACCCAGCCATATACGCCGGCGAGGTCTGACTTTCTTCCACAGAAGCCAAGGATTTCTGTAGGATAACTGTTTTTTCATGAAATTGGATGCAGCAGCAGCATTCAGGAAAAGGTTTTCATTTCCTTGCATTCGCCCCTCTCAACGTCGGTTTATCCTAATCTCAACCCAGTGTTTTAGTTTCAATTTCAGCAGAGGAGAACGCTTGTCATTTCATAGCATTTTGTAGATTTATTTCCCCACCTGATGTTGCAAAACAGCGTTCTTCAGATGATAACACGAGCAAGTTGTTCAGTGTGATGTGTTTTTCCTTTCAGGCTGGCATCGAAGAAATGCTGTCAAGGGTCTGGGACTCCCAACCCAGAGTTATCAGGTTTTCTCGAAAACATCAGAGGAGCTCTTCTGCCAATGGGCTGAGGCGACAGAAGAGAGATTGGGTCATCCCGCCTGTCAATGTGCCTGAAAACTCCAGGGGACCTTTCCCACACATGCTTGTCAGAGTGAGTCACACTTTATTTGATTTCTGTAAAACACAGTCTTTTTCTGATATGTAATGCCGTATACAATAAACACACACACACACACAATAATGGCATCTCTTTCAATCACAGTGGGACCAAGGGAGTCAACGCCAAGCAGACAAAGTGCTGTTATTGTCAGAAATCACATAAAACACACTTTATGCTCCGTTTCAGTGGAATACATCTTGGGAATATTTGGGATTATTCTTTTCCTGTGGCGTTTTAGCTTCTGTTCATGTAGTCGGGGGACTATTTCGCACATTGCACTACCTTTCTTCCTAGATACCAACACATCTAAATGGTTGACTTCCATATTTTTGTGAGTTTAGAGAGCCAAAACAAATCCCTAATTTCTTTTAAGTATACTTTTGAAAGCAAATAAATTGATTTGGTTCGAAATGAAGTGAACCGTTTTCAACCTTTACGAAATCAAAAACTTAAGTTCTATTGAAGTCTGATACCCACACACACACACACACAGTATATACAGCATAGATGTACTGTATACGTGACATGTAAATCCATCAGGGACGACCACAAGTGGTGCAGCTTTGATGCCAATTGATTTGCCATTGTTGGAAATGGAATATGCCTCAGAGCCCTCGCTGAGAAATTGCTTGACATGACAGATTTAAGTGGAGTGGAAATGAGAATTAGTCGAGTTAAATACCATTGAGGGAAAGCAGTGAATGTTTCCCTCCAGAAAGCAGCGAGAGCGGGCGATGGAAAGGAGGACGGGCTGAGGGTGGAAACGGGAAAAATAATAATACCAAAAAAATGGCAACATTTGCATGGGTGAGGGAGGCCAACATTAGTTTCAGGCCATTTGTGGCACTCTCATCTCAAACGTCTCCTGCAGCACCTACACCGGTGCCGTCTTTGACACACAGTTAGGACGGGAACACGGACAACACGAGCTGGAAATAATTGAGCACATTGTCGTGGGTTGTTTTAATATTATGCGATTCTACAGCCGAGGGAAAGGCTTAAGAGAAATGTAGAAGTTAATGCTTCCTTTTCGGCACAGCACGCATTCGTTTCCACGGAGGCAATGAAACTGTAATGATATGTAGTCTTTATCACACATTCGTGTCCTCGTAGAGGTACCGAGGTCTTAAGGTGAGGAGGTGAAACGGAATATTAGAGTGCGCCTCGCCATGATTTGTTTCACCTCATTATTTTAAATAGCCCATTAAAGTAGCGATCATCGATAAAATAATACCGTACACCGAGTGTGTCAGAGACAGGACGGCTGGGGGGCCCTCATTTAGAGGGATTTCTTTTTATCAGAAGCAAACAGAAGCACACAAACAACAACAAATGATTCTGTTATCCTGACATTCTACTTTACTTTCTGCACTTTGGCAGAAGAAAACTTGACGCTTCCTTTTAGAAATATGCAAATTATATGGCTTGTGATATTCTTTTTATTCTGTTTACCGTGCCATCGATGGAATATACGAGTATGTGATATAGGTATCCGTGGGGAAGCTAGTTGGCTCTGTGATATTGTGATGTGTGTGTGTGCGTGCGTGTTTGGGTGTAGCTGTTTGCTCAGTTCCCAAAATGAAACCACGGCAGTTTATTTACAAACTCATATTGCACGGCGTATTTCATTACAGCTGGTAATGAGCTCATAATATGCTTTTTGGATACGGTCGCTTTGTTTGCAGTTTTATTACATCTCTTGTGCGTTGAAATACATTTTGTGTGTGTGTGTGTATGTGTGGATGTTTCCAGCAACAGTGGTTTGTGAGGCAGCATAATGAAATGTACAGCAGTGCACTAGATTACGCAGGAACAACTTTATCAAAATTAACACTTAACCAAATGTTTCAAGGAGTGTGTTGCGCTGCCGTCCGGCTCGCAGATGGAAAACACTTTTACTTGCATTTTTCTCCTCTGAGAGACTCAGTGTTCCTCGGTAATCCCTCCAACATGTTCCTGGTCAGGTTATCCGCCCTAGGACCTTGTTGGACTTGGGGCTTCCCATCCAGATGACCTACCCTCCTTTGGGCATCTGGAAGCAGTGTCTTTTCTAATTCAATTAACCAGGACCATCAAAATATGTGTAACTAAAAAAGCACTGGGAGAGCGCAGACCTTCACCAAGCAGCTCATTCCCCTCATAATTGGATTTACACCATCCACATGGTGATCTGGATCATCATCAAAAGCTTCTGAATTGTTCTTGGTATCTTTATACACCAACCATGAAAAGTAAAAGTGAATCAGAGTTGATGTGTAGTAACTGTTTTGAATCCATATATGGGGTTTTCAATGTTATTTTTTATTTATTTCCTGACCTCTAGGAATCCAGATTGCTCTCAAAAATTAATGGGATCTAAGTTAAACCAAGATCCATCTTCAGATTTTTTTTTCATCAAGATCCACCCAGCAGTTAATCCATGCTAAACAGAGAGAAAAACAAACAGACAGACTAAACACCATCAGAAACATAACCTTCTTGGCGGGGGTAACAAATCACCTGTTCCTGGTAACATTCCCAACATTTCCTGAAAATGTCATCAAGATTCATCCAGAACCTTTTGAGTAAAGACAAACAGACAGACAAACGCTGGCAAAAAACATTGCGTCCTTGGCGGCGGTAATAATTAACCGTAATAATAGTCTGCATTTATTACAGCCGCAAGTCTTTGTGCAGCAGCTGTTTGAGAAATCCAAAGTTCAACTTTCAGCTTCAAGGAGCAAACAGAATGTGTTGACACGTTTTCCAGGTTTTAATCAGGAAACCCTTCACTCCCTTTTCTCATGACACCATCCACACTCTGTTCCTCATTGCTCAAGCAGCCACAGTAACAGGAAAGTCGTATATTTCCCCCCTTTCATAATGAAGTCCCGTTTCCTCCAGAGGAGACCAGCTGGGTAGCAAGACAGACTCTCCTTCTTGGGTACAGGACTGCACGAAGTCCCGATGGCTCGAGCACAAGCAGAGGAATTAATACTGGATGAGGAAGGCTTTTCCGAATCGGGTTGATTGCAGGTTTAATTCTGGCAAAGTTTTACGTCGGATGCCATTCCTGCTATAACGCTCTGCATATATCCAGGCTTGGGACGGGCTCAAGGGAGACACTGGCGGTGCTAAGCTAGCTCCTGCCGACCGTGCTGCCAATGAGGCTGCGTTGCGCTTCCGAATCAGAATCAACTTTATTGGCCAATATATGAACACATAGGTTATTTTGACATAAAGTGCTCTCTAGCACCTACCGCAGGGGAGGAGATCAAACAGCCTGTGTCCAGGGTGAAACCGATCTGCAGCAATGCCTCCTGCCCTTTTCTTGGTTCCAGATGTCTACAAGTCCTGAATGGAGGTCAAGCTGGCGCCGATACGTTTTCAATGGCACTGACCCAAACTCTTCAGTGATCGATGAGCAGAGAACAGGCCGGACGGTTTCAGCATACAACCGCGTCAGCGTCTCCGTAGGCAGGCTGAACTTTTTGAGCCGATGCAGGAAGTACATCCATCCCCTTTACCACTCAAACTCCCCTCTGGACTCTCATTGCCAGCCTTAGCAGGTCCCTGAGCCAAGCGTGCCCTTCCTTTCAAGCCTGGCCTCCACCTGATTGGTAGGACCCCCCACCCCGCTGGCCTTAGGCATGCCAGAAGGGCTTTCAACTGGCCTCAGGGTGCTGCTGATTGGCCAGGTTGTCAGGCCTGCATGTCTCCGATGGGAGCATGGGGCAGAAGCTCGGATGGGAAGACGCAATTTGACGATGGCGGTACAGGAAAAGTGCAAGAGCAGCAGAAAGCTCGTCATTCCCAACCCCAACTCCCACCCTCCATCTATAGCGATGTCAGTACGCTACTGTGCTTTTCCCTTTAGTCAGCCTTCCAGCAGCCAACCATGTCTCTGCTTTAATTATCGAGTGGGACATTTCTCTCTGCTTGGGAGAGCATGTAGTGTAGTTTACCTGTCACCATTGTATTGGGAAGAGCAGCAGAATGGTGATATTTAATGAATTGAGACTCCCCAGGGGTCTGCGGTCTGTTTGAAGAAGGCCTCCTCCATTCTCATGGCAGAGGTCGCTCTTTTTAAGGCAGACAGAATGCCTGTATTATTCTCCCCTCGCCGTGAATAACAGGAATGAATGCCATTGTTAATGCAGAGAGAGACCACGTCTCCACATTCCAACAGGATTCCCAACTCTCGCAGCCCTCGTTTAATTTGCATGGTTAATGCCGTAATTGGCTTTGCGAGTCGCTTCTTAAGTTTCATTATTAACATTTGTTCATATTCAATTTAAAGCCCTCTGATTGCTTTTTTTCTCTCTCTCTTCGAGATAACAATGAGCGACATCCAGCGTCGGGTTGGAGGATCTACGTTTCAGAGAGCAATATTAGAAAAGGTTTCCGGTGGAAATTTGAGGGAATCCGTAATCTTTATGATCAAAAACACACTTTATCCTAAAGACGTCATAGCGGCTTTCAAAAGAGAGCCAAAATTTTGTTTGAAAGTTATTTATTCTATATGCTGCCAGCTTCCAGAATGCTTTCCAAGATGTTTGCTCCTAAGCCACTTCTTTTCACACTCACCTATAACTGGATTGTCTTTTCTTCTCACATTAAAACAGCTCTGCCACGGGAAGGAGAAAAACATTGCCTGCAAAAGGTCCCTGCTTTGTTTCCTTAAATTGTCAAGACAAAAAACCCCACTCTATTATCTTTAAATCCAAAAGCCACTTCGCAGAAACATTACCTCAGGACACCCGAGGAACTCGAAGGGTCCCATTCGCGCGGCCGTGATCGAAAATGGAGAATAATGCCTGAATAACAGAGTACCAGAGAAGGAAAACCTTCCTCGGGTGGAGACTGTTGCTCTTTTGTTTTTGATGGGACTTTCGCCGCTTCATTCCCGCTGGGAGAAATGGCAGTAGAGTGAAAGGAGATATTACTGGAGACGATCTGTAATGGCAGCGCAAAAAACAAGATGAATGGGAGAAGACTGACAATGAAAAGAAGCATGTGTACAGCAAAAAAAAAAAAGAAGAAGAATATTTTAAAGCGGCATGGAGCTCGGCTCATTTCCCATTCATTTTCAGATCCATTACGGACTAGCATGCCGGCACGGCAAGACCCAGACACGACGATGACTGTCAGCGACTCTCATTTGAGATATATTAAATCCTGGCTCTCTGCAGCTTCTAATGGATCTCCTGTGACTGGTTTTAAACCAACCGTCTCTCTGCAGCGCCAATCTGACAGCTTTTACCCACTTTTTTTTTTTTTATTTAATCGCCACACTTCCATTTAAAGTTATTATTGTATTTCATATGATTGAAAGTTTGAAGGCTGGTTAAAAAAAACCCACGTAAGGTTCCACAACTTTCCATAATTGGAAATTTTGTTTCCGTTTAGTCAGCCCATTTCTCTCTTTCATCCTCCGCCTTCCTATTTCCTCCTCCGTCGTTTTGTCGGATGCTTGTGTGGATGACCTATCAGACTATTGGAGTTCTTCTTCTCCTTCATGAGCAGGCCACATCAGCTTTGAAGAGTGACAGGCGCACAGCAGGAGGGATCAAAGCAATGCAAAACCAAAATTTAAGAGGAAGTTAAAAAAGCGTGTGGTTTTGCCTTTTCCCTCGTGTTGAACACAAAGAAAACAGATACTGTATAACAGCAGGGGAAGATGAGACGTTATCAAACACGGAGATTTTCAAGGATGTCTGTCATCGAGATGCGTTTGATAATGCTTTTTAACACAGCGGTTGTTCAGACAGCTGCAGAAGTGCGCTGTCAGATCTTCATAATTTAACCCCGCCGGTGACACTGAAGTCAAACTGCTCAAGACAGGAACATCAAGAGTCTATTCTGGAATGACGGTGCTATTTTCTGCCTTTGAAAATCATCCCGCAAGTTGGCAAAGCCTGCAACTGTTCAGAAATCCAAAAACATAAACAACTTGTCAGCAGTTCTTCAAGTGACAAGCAATAGTGTATAAAATGATTTTACAAATATAGCAGCTGAAATTTCTAGAAGTTTACTCATTGACAGAAACTTTCATTTAAAAAAAAGCAGAAAAAGCAGAGAAAGATAAAGACCAGTGAAGTCCATGTTACTAACGTAGCTGAGCTCCAGCTTGCATAAAGAGTCATGTAGTTAAGTGACTTGTAATTTTAGCACTAACATTTTTTTTTACAGGGGCAGCACGGTTACCCACTGCGCCACCATTCTATGTAGCAATCAGTAACTGCTGTGTTGTCAAGGTCATTTCAGAGCTCGTTGGATTCAGTTATTCCTTCAACCCAGATCTAAATCTCCTTTAAATGAATCCACACATCTTTGGCCTGACTTTAAGCACACATTTCCTGTTTATTTTGGCCAATTACAATTCAGAATCCTTCCGTCCAATCCGTCGGAACAAGACGACACATTGTCATGTCACGTGTGTGCTGAAGTAGATGTGTGGGTCCAAAAGCAAATCAGGCTTGTAAGTAAACGAGGCATCGTGTCCGCACTTTCTGTTAAAGATATTTGGCAGATGCCGTCTTCGTTACGGTCGACGGCTCAAGCTGGACCCGCTCTGTGATCGTCCGCTCCTCGAGCGTTTGATATCCCTTCCTCCGCTTTCATCAGCGAGGGACACGACTTCAGATTTTGATTTTCGTTGATTGTGACAGCTCCAGCAGACGAGTATCTTTTCATGAAGACATATGAAGATTCTGACAGCTACAATCGGGCGACGCCTCTGTTTGCAGCGACTTAAAATTAATAACTGCAACGTGAAGACGGTGGAATGAATTTGCCGCCGGATCGAGGGTGAGAACCCAAATGCATCGCAAAAAAAGGAAAGTCTAAATCTGTAATTTATTCTAAAGCAGAGTTCCGGACGAGCCAGACGAGGGAAAAGCAAACAGACAGGAGCCGGAAATCTGGCAAGAATCTCTGCACAATATTCAGGTGGAAACAGGAGCGCTGGAACGTAGGCAGCAATCTGGAAGGAGGCAGCCGGCTGAACAGAGTATAAGCAAAGTGGCGGTTGATTGAAGGATGAGCAGCAGGTGGCCACGGCAGCACAGGTGACGGGAATGAGTCTGATTGTGTGCAAAGAAGTGGAGAAGGATCCGGAAAGCCAGGAGACGTTAACACATGGGAAAACTCGAGCCCAGTCAGGACTCAGGAGTCCTGACAGACGCATTCAGTTTTAGTGTTGTTCTGATACTTGCGTTTCATATTAGATCACGATTGTTTTGTGAGAAAGCTAGAGTTGCTTATGTGCTGTTTTATTGTTTTACAATTTCTACACAATAACACACTTTTGCTGTCGAATTCTTTCAAGCAACAGGTAGAAAATCTCCCACGAAGAAGCCAGCTTGATCTACGATGCAGCCTCGCGTGCTTTCATTTCATGCCTCCGATCCCAGGGAATGCTCCATATGCAAAACCCCACAATAAACCCGGACCCAGAGATTACTCCAGCAAACAAATAGATTTGATCAATCATGAAAAATGAAAAAATAAAAATAAACATTCTGCTAAGTAACGGTGAGGGAATAAAATAACCAAATGTAGGCCTGAGTAAAGAATTGAATGAGTCAAACGTACGGCGTACACACAACAAACAACAATAAATAAACAAGCGAGGCAATAAGCAATGTGGACTAAAACTTAATCACCCTAGAGGTAGGAGAAGAATTGTGTGACAGCCGTGTTATTTTTTGAATTTGCCATTCGACATTTAATCAGCCTTCATCAGCGGTGACCATCTCGTCCCGGTGAATATTATAGAGGCTCTCTGCTCGGTTTTGGAATTCTAGTCGTGCTTTTAACAGACTAGAATTCCCTTGTTTTTCTGATCATGTTGCTTTGCCCCCTACGGCTTCTATTTAATTCTTAATGTTACGCTTTATTATTTCCCTCTACTCCTCCAGTTTTCATCTACTCCCGCCTCCAGCAAACGAGAGGAGGTGCTGGGAGAGGAATGCGGGAATCAGAAATTTGGAGATGCAAAGGAAATATTTGGGCTTTTGAGGATTTCTCTACACAAAGTGCTACAACAGTTAGTTTATATCCAAAGTCGGCTAAATGGGCTGGTCCGGGTCAAACTGGTCGTTGCTTAGTGCCGGTCGGGACGGCTCCGGTACCAAACTAAATTAGCAATCTCCATTTCACATGCAAGCCTGACATTTAAAGGTGTTTGTAAATGTATTCAGTGTTCATTCATCGTCTTATATTGATGTCAAGTATTGATTACCTCGGCTCATGGGAGTTGGAGCTGGTTGGATAATCATCACTGTTTGTATGTTTATCTCTAAAACTCATAAATGGACTTTGTGCTCAGGGATAAGTGATGGATATGGAGCCAAATAAGATTTCATTAAATCTTGGCATGGATGAGGATACTTCTTCTTTTTTTCGCTTTTATTTTAAAAATATTAAGAAGATATAACTTGATTTAAATTGATCCAGATCTTCCATGATGGGAAATTATACTGATGATGAAGATATGATTCCACATGTGTAGGAGTATAGGTTTCCAGGGTCACAGCATTAGGTGGGTGTTTTTTAACTGTTAGTGATCCACCGCTGTTAAATAATAGTGCCGGTTTTAGTGAGCCAGGCTTTGCTGTTACTCTGTTCTTTCTCGTGCCCTTGATCCCATGTAACCCATGGGTGGGGCGGGTGTTTGATTTACCCTGAAGGCAATGTGAGTCGGCTGTGGCGTCAAAGAGCTATAAAAGACGGAGATAGATAGAGGGAGGTGAAACCAGAGGCCTGCGACACATAGGCCAGAACCATTAAGCGCAGATGAGACACGAAAGAGCCCATCAAAGAGTGTAAACCACAGATTGCCATTACTGTGCGACATTAGCCCGTAGCACACAGTAGCCTCTCGTGATCCCGTGTGTGCTTGCAGCTCGCTGTCCTTTTAATGACTTCCTAGTTGAATGATTGTTGTTTTCAGCGAGCAAATCGCTGCCAGGGAAAGAGCTGCATGCGTTTCGGTGCATAGCCAGAATGCCACTTTGTTCACTTTGCAGTGTTGCTAAAGGAGTCCGACATGTAGTGAAACAGTAAAACATCAAAGGGCTTGTGCAGTCAGGGCGATCATACGGGGTTGGATCAATTAAAGCAGATTTGGACAGACTGAAACTTCACAGTGTGCTAATTAGGCAGCCCGCCGCTACGCTCGATAAATGAAAATGTATTTGTTTCCATTCCTTTCCGTCTGTGTGTGCGCCTTGTGTTACCACGATGAGATTAGCAGAACGCCGACTCTTCATCTCATTTTCCCCAATTCCCTGCTGCTTTCATTCTGTATGTCTCTCTGTCTCCATCGCTCTCCATCTTTGTTCCCGTGCTGATGGCTCATCCCACAGGATCCCAGCAGTTGTCAGTAATCGTGGAAATCACTCTCAAAGAGCTACAAATAGGTCACTTATCTGATGTCTGATCTGGAAGAGAGAGACAGCCAGTTAAGTCCCTTGCATCTGCCTCCCTCTGCTAGTTCTGAGCATGATTAGCAGCAATTCTATCTGCCAGGAGGTAGTGAAGTAAGAGGGACTAAGAAAGACAGTGAGAGAGAGAGAGGGGGGAGAAGAGGATTGAAATTCCAGCTTGCATCATTACCATTCTGTCCAAATGACTTAATTGTGTGGTGGTCATTCATGGGATTCCCAAGACTCGGCGAAACCATGCTTCTTTATTTATCTGGTCTCCGGTGGCCTTGGAAACAAGAGGATGTGTGACCTATAAGAAGCTCCGCCTCCTCCGACTGCTTTGAAGTTGCACTGAGGCGAGACACACACGGACACGCAGCCGGATGAAGAAGCTCAGAGCCGTGGCAGGAGGAACTTTCTGTGTGAATTATTGATCTGAGCTAGTCGTCCTGATCCAAGCTGTGGAGATCTCCTCCACCTACCTGTCAAACTCCTCACTATTCACATGCAGGGTTGCCGGCTTTGTTTGCATGTCCCGGCGACTCGAGTGGAAGGGACGCTCAGCGGTGCAGCTCAGTTCATCTCTTGTCCTTTTTTTTAAGTCCACATCACATTTGTCTCCTTTACAGAAACCGGATTTATTCAACACCGTCTCATTCCTGAAATGCATAAATCCATTAGTCCTGCTCCACATCTGTTGTCAAAGCAAATTACACTGATGATGGGGGGGGGGGGGGGGGTATGATCAAATTATGTCATTATTTGTGCCACGATTTCCCCGTGCCTTGATTGGCAGATGATAGGTGTGGTGAATAAATGCAATTTGTCTTACAGCATTATTCTCACGCCACAGTGATTTCACGCAGAAGAGTGGGTGCACTGATTGATGAGAGTTACGCAACACATCTGAATCTGCAGGCTCCACAGATCTCTGGCGAAGTGAGCAGTGGAGACGAAAATTGCAGCGGTGAAAGCAGCGGCGCGCTTCACCGTGGATGTGGGAGGACTGGGCTGGAAATTAAGAGAGAGGGTATCATGTTCAAACAGAGACATGTTTTATGCAGAAACCACCGTCACTGCTGAACGGATGAAGTCATTTCATTTTCATGCACGATCTGCAACCCAGCAGACCGGGACAATTGCATAGGAGGAGAAGGGGGGGGGGGGGAGAGGGAGAGAGAGAGAGAAAGAGAGAGAGAATCAGGCTTTCCCTTTTCTCTATTTGACTCTAATTATTCCCTCCTGACTTGAAATCGTAGTAAATGCTTAAGTCTAAATATTAATAATAATAAAAGTCTGTCCAGTGATGTGTTCAGAATGATGGTGCGATCAGAGAAAATATATGTTTTCTGTTTAAGGATGCATCAAACCGATCCATAATTAATACCTCAATAAAATCAAAGAGTAATACGGGGATTAAGGTGAGAAGAGCCACTATGTAAAGATCATTTTAATCCCAGCGGTGCATGAGGGTGAGGCGGGTGACCTGGTGATCAGCCTGTCCATCAGTCTGTGCGTCATCAATTTATTTCTGGAACATGACTCGGAAAAGGTTCGC
The DNA here is from genome assembly GCF_040956055.1 of Brachionichthys hirsutus. Taxonomy (NCBI): domain Eukaryota; kingdom Metazoa; phylum Chordata; class Actinopteri; order Lophiiformes; family Brachionichthyidae; genus Brachionichthys; species Brachionichthys hirsutus. Next base: position 12,560,988 of record NC_090904.1, read on the forward strand.
CGTAGTTTAACAAAACTTCATACTCATGTACTGTGGATGCGCCCTTTGATATTCAGAAAATGCAAACTTTTGCAGGCTCATCACCGTTGAACTAAAGAGGCTCCTTTCCTTAGTTCCAGGATCAACATACATTGATAAGGTCTGAATTAAAAACAGAGGTTTCTGTTTGTTTGTTACCCTCGCCGAAGAGGAGGCGAGGGTATTGCAATTGGGTGCGTTTGTATGTCTGTCTGTCTGTCTGTCTGTCTGTCTGTCTGTTTGTCTGTCCGAGCGCATAATTCAAAAACTAGTAACCCAATCGACTTGAAATTTTTACACAAGCAAGGTTCTGTCCGTGGCTCGGTCCTCCCCGAGAATGGCGTTGATCCGGATCCGTTGATCCGGATCTGGATCCAGATTCTAGAATTATTTTTACATCTGGAATCGTGCCTGTGCTGTAAACTGTCACTTTAAGAGGGCGGGACACGAATGGCATGATGGGAAAAAGAGTCCAGAAGGACTCTTGTAGTACATTCCGGAGCAGCAAGCTAGAGCAGGTTTGGCTCCTCTGATCCGGAAGCCCTGTTTACTGTCTCACAAGATCGAATAGTCGATTGGAGGCAAGGGTCTGCAATCTCTGATTGTCGTTTTCTAGTTTCATTTGTGTCCCTTCTATGCAAGAGTCAGACAGTTGTAATAATCCACATACATATAAGTAATGTTTATTTTGTCTGCAAATGAAAACAAGTCTGCATTTTATCCTCAGATCATCACTGAATCATAAATATATGCTGAGAGAGTTTACTGCTTGAATGCATTAATGCTGGTGAGCAGTAATTAGATTAAATAAGAATAATCTATACAGTACTGTTAATTTGTGCTAATGGTTTTGTTATTGGAATATGAGTCTCCACCTTTTTCAATTTGTTATGATTAAAATAGCACCATTCATTAGACTAGAAATAGAATAGCATTCGGCCTAACTGTCTCAAGCATCGCGTTTATACATCGCTGTCCAATGTTGGACTGAAGGAAATTGTTTTTTTTAACTCACTCCTGCTGTTTCCCCATGTTTCCTGTCTTTTTGCTATGCTAAGCTAAGCTAACTAGCTCTTGGCTGTGGCTTCATATTTACGCTATAGACCTGAGAGTGAACTTTATTCCCTCGTTCAACTTTCCTCTCAAGAAAACAAATGTGTGAATTTTCTTAGACACTCGGACAAAACGTGTTCTAAAAAAAATATAAAATATTTTTTTTCTTCTACACATTCAACCCCACTGGTTTGAGTAAGTCGCATTAACGTGGCTGCATTATTTGATGTGACATTAGAATCCTTGACGCTCATTGAAAATCAATTTCTCAGATAGAAGACCTGCAATCCCGTTCCCTTTTGTCTTTGCAGTCATGGAGGTGCTGAGTAAAAGTATTGATATTTTTTTTATATTGCTGTTGCTGTGGAGGCACTCACAGCGAAGCTTATTCAAATGTCACATTTGGAATTGTATGGGAAGTAAAAGCAGAGGCGTGAAAGTCAGAACGGAGCTGTAAAAGAAGGCCGTTGAGAATAACGACACACATCGCTTTCACATCCAGGCAGGTAGCCGCTAGAATATTCCTCACAGCAGTTCAATGTCTGCCGAGAAGGGGAAGCAAGCCGATAACTGAAGAATTAATTCAAACTGTTCCAACTCTCTGCAGATTGTTGAGTTTTCAATGTTCACTTTCAGCCTGGAAGTTCAAAGTTTAAATAAAAAATAAGAAGAAGAAGAAAAAAAACCTTGAGGTGAAATGTTATTATCACTGCATCTATCAACATCCCACGCATTGTGTCTTCTCACACACTTCTGGTTCTAATTCAAAATGTGTGTGTTTTTGGCAATCGCCATCACTATGCGTGGAATATTTTGCGATTGTTGCTTGGGGGGAAAAAAGAAGCCTTAAAAGTTGTTTCTCTGGTTCTGTCCACAGATCCGCTCAGATCAGGACAAGGACGTTGGCATCCGCTACAGCGTCACGGGAGCAGGCGCTGATCAACCCCCGAGTGGGATCTACAACATAGACCCCGTCAGCGGCAACATGTTTGTCACCCAGCCCCTCGACAGAGAGGAGCGAGCCTCCTTCCACGTAAGGAAGAAATTCATTTTTGCACTTCACCTATCCCTTTATCATCTATTGATCCCTGAGAATTGCGTACCCTCGCACCTACCCCTCCGAGCTTGGATTGCTGCTGACGGCAGCAGTTAATTGACAAATCCCTTGGCTACCACTTCAACCCTCATTTAGATTGAAGTTTAGCTGCACAGAGTTTGAGCAAGATGGACAGGAAAGAGGGGAAGTGCGTGGAGGTAGAGCGCAGGAACACTATTGCATGTGTTGTTTCCATCAGGGCTAATGAGCAGGTGCACCTTTAGTTGTGTGCGCATCTTTCTGTTCCCTGTCTCATATCTCTTTCTGTAAGTGGTCCTCACTTCTTCTCTGTGCACTGCACTGCTGCCCCATCCTATTTCACCGCCCTCAGACACCCTCGTTTACCTTACAGATGTTTTGTTCAAAGGTGCAGGCCGACCGCTGCACAGTTAGCATTTAGCACTTAAACTGGTTGATCTTTAGTACTGCAGATGAACGCCGCAGACGTCAGCAGATGTTGGCATACTTTAGAGTAGACCAACAAATCTAATTAGTGCAGTTTAATGTCAAATTGTGTTCTACTCAAAATGTGTAGCAGCTGTCAGGTTTACTTTCCGGACACACACACACACACACACGGGAATCAAATTTGTGCACTACTTGTTACGCGTGTGAGGTCATTGGTTCAAATGCGCGTATTACAGGTTTTAATATGCATCAACAACGACTAACACCTTCACTCGGGGTGAGCGCTGGTGTCAGACACGGCGCCGGCCCGCCTGTCGGTATGATGGATGGACTCCGCTGCTGATAGAGCTTATCCAGAGAAACGCCGCCGCCTCCCAGGAGACGTGGAATAAAGGACAGCGGATCGCTTCAACGTCTCTCTCTCTGACACATTAATATCGCTGATGCAAATACACACACACATACTATGCGCCGTGACAGATGGACACAAAGCTCCAGATGATTGTCTTGTTTTGATTGTCTCCTACGTCCCATTCAGTAGTTACCTCACTTTGGCACCTTCAGGAAACGCTGCACCTTGTTTTGTAGCTTTTCACTCCGCGCCAGCTCATAAGCTAACCCTACAAAGTGGGATCAATAAAGAATCAAGGTTTTCAGTCCCTGGGATGGAACAGGCGGCCAGTAAACAGTTCCCACTTGACACTGCTTGTAGTGGCAGAGTGACTTGAGGGCACTTCATTCTGTCTCCCGTGGATCCACGCTGCTTGCGGTGCGATGTATGATTTAGTGTAGTCCACGCTTTACCCAGGTGCAGTCCGTCGTTTGCTTTCTTTCAATTTGCACGGGAAGTTGTCAGCGCCGGTCTCCTCTCCTAGGCTAAACTTTGCTTATTAGTTTTGGGCTGAAGTGGAAATAGAGACGAGGATGCTGTTTCTGACAGAGTGGCGCCAGGAGGAAGCGATCTGCGAGCTGAGCATTGTAGGCGAGTTTGGTTTTTTTTGTCAAACAGATCCACGAGTCAGCAGGGCACAAGGAGAAGTGAGCGAATAAAACAGTGTGGTGATTGTTTGCATGAGCGTGTGGACTTTTAGGGACAGTGCTGTGTGCGTCTGTGTGTGTGTGTGTGTGTGTGTGTGTGTCCAACATAATGCGCTGATCACCATCACCCGCTGCTCCTGTTGGGACTTCTTTGTGAATTTTGACAGTAAGACATATTGATAGGACTTATTTGGCTGCTTACTATTGTCCCAGATTTATTCATTTTAATGCGGGTTAGCAAGCAGGGTTTGATTCTATCATCCCATCTATTTCTTTTCTGTGCACTTGAACCAGTTTCTTGTCTATCCATCCTGAGGCAGACAGCTTTTTATGTGTTTGTATTTATGTCTGAATGGAGTGTGTTATATTATATTATACGGCTTTAAAAAGCCAAATGAGTAATATCGGGCTATGGCCTATATATAACATTGGTTTTACTTGACTTTAATGTCAATTAAACCTGCTGTTACTGCTATTATTAGTGAAGCTGCAGTAATGCTGACTTAATGTTCAGTATCAGTATGCCTGTATGCGCGACTCATGTTAGCATGATTAGCGTGGAAAATCATTTGGTCATTAAAGAAGGTAGTGGCTGAAACTGAAATGTCGGCAAATCATTGTACATTGTGATCATTGTACATTGTCAGGGGGTGATAAATTCGATATGGCGATATAGCGATGTAGCGAGGTACGACTGTATTTCAGTGTGGACCAGCTGAGTGGTGTTATTCCAAGGATACAAGTGTCACACAAACTAACATCCACTGTCACATATTTTATAGGTTTGTTTATGTGATGGGGGGGGGGGGAAGCTGTTGTCTAGAGTTTAAGATTAATAAATAATAAAGAACGAGATTGAGGAAATGGTCTTTTTGAGTTCCATTAAATGAGCTCAAAATTCATAAAAGTGGAAGTCGAGCGCCATTCATGCTGACCTTCAGCTTTCACTGGTGGAAGCAAATTAATATTGTGATGGGCCGTTGGCACAAGCAGCACCAGCTACGATGTTTCAGCAGAGAGAGAAAAGGGATTTATGTACAAAGTTGTCATGGATTTTTTTTAAGTGTATTTATTTTGCGTGTTTTGTCCCATCATACTAAAGTTCACCCCTCAGAATACATAAATGGCATGCATTTGCACCCAGTGGTGCACACACACACACACACACACACACACACAATCGATGACCTTAGGGCACATTTTCAGCTCCTCCAACAAAGACATACCTAGACATACCGGTAGTAGGGTGTATAAATGCAGTACTGTAGATACGGGAGTGTAAGACAGTATGTAGTACACACATCGATAGTCAGGGACAAAATATACACAATTATTATCACACTGCTAAAGCGGTCATGCATATCACACATGCCTCAGTGTGCAGTGTTCACAGCTGAGAGAACTGATTGGGGTTTTTTTTTTTTTCTTTGTTTATTTGGTCTGCTTCAGCCAATGGAACACGAGCATCTTGAGCATCATTAAGTGGATGAATCAGGGCTCTTTCGATTGGCTGCTTGTGTGTAGCTATGCATTTGTGTCCGTGTCTGTTGTTGCATGCCTAAATGTAAATGTGTTTGAATGTGACTAGTTGTCTTTCTGAGAGGGGAAGCTGCCGTTTGAGCGTCATCAGAGCGTACATCACCACTTCCTGCGTTGTGGTAGCGCGCCACCAACGTAACCAAAACGTGACTTACTCGCTTCTTTGCTAGCCAACATGTGATTGAATAGCATTCCTCCACAGGATGTGAGCTTCCAGACAGTTGAATGAGAGTTTGAATGGTTGCTAGTTTGGTTCCAGGGCCATTACAAAGCTTTGCCTTATATTAGACATCATTAGTGGGGATTGGTGGAGCGTCGAGGGGGTGTAGCTGCAGCACCGGAGATTAAGACGTCCCACTGCAGATGATGATTGCTTTTGTCAGTCTTCCCTGTTCGACCCTCCCTCTCCCCCCACACGCACACCTCTCTGTTTTCATCTCTCATTTACATGTGCAAAGCTAAGTCCCTTTCTTCCACTCCTTCCCATCTCATTTGCCTTTTCCCCCCGCGTTGCCTTTTTCTTCAGTCGCCTCTCACACTGTGCATCATCAGGAAGCGACTCATCAGCCATCCAAACGGCTAGCCTAGACGAGCAATCTTCCCTCACAAAGAGGAGGCGCAGCACGAGCCGCCACACATCTGATATTTTTAGACATCTGGCTGCGCTAACAACAAAATAGGTGTCTAAAATGTTTCACGGCACTTTTCCCTTTTCTGTGATGCTGCGGCCCAAGCCAAAAGAAAAGAAAACAGGGCACTAATGCCCCGTTGGAAGACGCTAACATTTTCTAATTTGATTTGTTGGTCGTTAATAAAGCCAAAGTTCTGCTGCGTGTTGTTTGGAAACGATCCAGGCTGTCTGGACGAGAACAATCAATCACATTCACCCAAGCTGAGATTCAGAGTCGGCTGCTCATGGATCCTTTGCGCTTTCATTTCCAGCTGCGAGCCCATGCGGTAGACATGAACGGTAACCAGGTGGAAAATCCAATCGACCTGTACATCTATGTGATCGACATGAACGACAACAGACCGGAGTTCCAGAACCAGGTCTACAACGGCTCAGTGGCCGAAGGGTCCAAACCAGGTAAGAGTTCCTTCTGCTCATCATAGATAACAGCTGCTTGGGGTGAATGTGTGAACTGTGGTGGCAATGATGCCTCGCAGCAGAAGGTTCTGGGCTCATCTCAGGATCTGGGTTGTCTGCATGTGTTTACAGGATGTTTGCAATTTGTGGGTTCTCTCCACATCTTCTGGCCACCTTTCAAAGCCCCCAAAATACTATATAATTGTTTGAACATGAGTGTAAACAATTGTGTTGTTGTTGTTATTGTTGTTGTTGCGTTGGCCCTGGTGCCTCTCCAGGGTTTATCCCCACCGCTCATTCTGGGATAGACTCCAGTCCCATGTGACCCTGCATAGCGGTTACAGAAAATGGATGGTTGAATGAATTGCGTCACCGAGCAACGGATCACATTGTGAGCGTCATTTTCAGAGAATTAAGTGGCTTTATTTCATGAGCATGATTATCCACACTCACACTTGATATTCCACTTATGACTGTCGTTACAGCTAATGAACCCAATCAAAATCCGCTTCCGTGCAATTTTGTTGGATTTACTGTATCCGTCTGAACAAAATTCCATTTCCCTGCAAAGAAAACCTTTGTCTTCTATAATACTTTCAGTATTTTATGAATACACTTGGACTTGCTTGGCCAACGAACCCCTCATCAAAAGCATGAATCGTGTGGGGTGAGTTTACTGGGACTTGATTTTGGTCGGGTTCAGTCCAGGGCAAGTTCACGAGATGCTTTAGGTCGGGTGTCTCCACTGGACGGATCATTATCAGATTCTGCAGAGCGTGGAGAGACGTAGGTTTTACCCCACAAACAGAGAGCTGTGGTCAATGCGAAGCCTGAAAGGAGGGCAGAATGTACAAGTAGCCTTCATGTCTTGACTGCAAGAACTCTTGTTCTAACAATGAGACCCAGAGGACCCGTGTTTGTCTTCACAGCATTCAGATATTGTTCTGCTGCAAAGTTTAATCTCAAGGGGATTTGTAAACAATATATGAAAGTATGTGGTGTGTCTGTGCATGGATGAGCAAGTATAGAATTGACTTTGAATGTGTGTATGTGTGTGTGTGCGTGCGTGCGTGGGGGTGACTACCGGTTACTTCTCAGTGGAGCACTGGTTTATATACAGAGCTTCTAATTAGTGAGGACAACCAGACGTTCCAAAAGCTGCTTTCTTCCTTTTTTTTTTTTTACTCCGAGACTCTCGACTTCATGTAAAATAAGACCATTCAAAAGCAGAGTCTGAATTAAATTTTGTTTTGAAGGGAAAAGGATCTCTGATAGCAATTAAGAAAGACCATATTACAGCATGTAAAGAATAATTGCTCTGTTGTCAAATAAGCATTCATAGTTGAAGTTTGTTTCTGGAGCACATAATGTCAGGAAGTTTCGTAGCATCTTTATCTGTCTGTCTGTTTGTTTGTTTGCTTGTCTGTTATCAACAAAGTTACAGACGGATCTTGATGAAAGTTTCAGGAAATGTTGGGAATGTTACCAGGAACAGATGATTACATTTTGGTGATGATCCAGAAGAGATCCTGAATTCTGGATCACTTTGAAATCTTCATTAACATTGCAGTCAATGGAGCTTTAAAATGTGTTCCTCAATATCTCGGTTGATTATTGACCGATGTTTATGGAGTTTGGCACAGTCATGTAGGGTGGGGTCCTCTAGCTCACCACCGAATGTCATCTGGATCGGATCTTGTTTGCGGATATTATCAATATTTTTCCAACAATTTGGGGTACATATAAGTTTGCGTTTTGGTTTGGCATATAGTTGAGTCAATCCCACATCGGAGCAGGTCAACAGATTTGTTCCACTTTAAGCGTTCACAATTAAAGTTTGTTTCTGGAGCACATAATATCAGGGAGTTTTGTGGGAGCATCTTGCAAAGTGCAGCAGTTTATTTTTGTCTTCCTTTGCTCAACCATCGGCACCATAAATTGATTGAATTTTAAATTAGAAGAATCGGCTGCACAACTTGACCGCCATAGCTCCCTGTTTAATCGGAAAAAAGAGAGAATGACTGCGATTCATCTCCACTGTAGGTTTAAGAAGACGTTGCATGCTTTTCTGGCCCATTTAAGCCTTTAATATATCTTCCACCAGCTGCATAAATCATTTACTCACTAAAAATGGACCCAGTTTGGACCTCAAGTGAAGTTCTGCACAGTTTTGCTGAAGTCAGTTTTTATACCCAGCAGCACTCCTGAAAAGAGACACAGACACATTCAGGTAATGTACATTTATCAGTAACAACTCTGACTAAACTATTTTGTATGCACTTTTGAAACCTCTGGTGCAGTGAATCAAAAAACCTGAGGCTATAACCCAAAAAAATAGTACAAAGATTCAACAAAAAAGCTATCTCAAATATAATAGAAAGACACTGAGGCATGAATAGTGTGGGTTTTTTTTTTATGTATCCCATTCCTTGTGTTTTTCACCTCTTTGAGTGCTCAACCTTCACTAAGGCAGAAAGAAAATACCTCAGCTTCTGAAATTTATGACTATTCTGACTCCGTGCAGTTCTTCACTTCTCTTTTTCTGATGCAGTCCCTTTCAAAATCTCTTAGGACTCTTGTGTGCATAATCTACTGACATGTGCTGAATTGCAAGTATGATATATTAAATGCTTTATTTATATAACTTCAGATTTTGTGAACTTCGCTCTGAGCTACCAGATAAATAAAGTGATCACAGAATTCAATGAGGTTAATGCAGGCGATGCACCTTTCCTCCATCCTGCCAACAGGTGGAATGTTTGAACCCATCACACACTGCAGCTGGCAGGTGATGCTGCTGGATTATCTGATTCTTCCTTTCTACCCACAGCAGGTTTTAATAGTGATGAACATTAAATAGTGATCATAGCTACAATTGAATAACAATTCAGGGCAAAATTCAGCTCTGGTCATTTTATGATGCCGTTTTTCACATCATTGAAATGATTTTCAAAGTTGGAAGTTATCTGGTAGGATATCACCAGTTTCGAAGTGTAATTTATTTAATCATCCACAGTTTTGTTTGGGTGTAACCATCTAAATGTTCATATCTCCGTGGGGCGATGGCTTTGGGATGAGTCAGAGCTCATGCTCCCTTATCCCAGGGGAAACCTAATTGAAGATATATTTATCAGCGCTGTCTCAGCAGGAAGATGGAGCAAGATGCCTGCAAAGTAGAAAGGTTTCAGCCCGAAGAGTGAATTAGATAAACCCGTGCACAAAAGGAGCCTATGTTCTGTTCTTCATATTCATTGTGTGTGATAAATAATCCAACAAAGGGATGTGTCAGTTAAAGTTTGTAATATGCTAACATGTGGGGCTTTGCAGAAATAAAGAAAGTGCAGTTGCAGCAGCGTTTCAGTCCGTGTCCACGGAGCCAGATGGCAAATGTTCTCTGAAGCGTGACAACACATCATTGCATCCAGCACTGTAGAACTGTCATCAAAGGAGGAAGGAACAAGGAGCAATTCCATCAAATCGTCAGCTAGGATCTTTGTCACGCCCCCAAAGTCGAGCGCCCAACAAACGTTCAAGTTTGTCCAAGTTTGATTGAAGAGGTTGCGCCTCTCTCACCTCTGAATGAACAGATTCATAAAGAGAATGCTAATACTCCTGGGGTGTCTGATTGCCTTTGTGGCTTCGGTCACTTCTTTGTTTTGTGCTCCAACATTAGTATAAGCACCTGGACCCTCGACCAGTCTCTCAGAACTGAAGAAGTAATGTTCAATAGTGCCCCTTCCCACAAACTCTAACAGAAGTTTTCTGGACCACCTTCCCCACAAAGGCCATCGGACATAAGAACAAAAGATCTAAGCTAGCAGTTGAGTGCCTTCTCCCAAGCTGTAGTTCTCAGTCCTCTCTGTTCCTCTTCGGGAGAGACCTCACCGGTGATCTCCAATCACGTGAGCAAAAATGGCCAACAACATGCGCGCCTGCCACCAGTTAGATTTTCAGCTCTAGCAATTTTAGTGGAAAAGCAATTAGGATTTGGAATTAGTGTTCAAATTAAAGAGGAATTAATCAGGCTCAGAGATGAACCCTTTCAGGCGTGGCTACCACTCTTTGGATCTCTGGTCGCAATCATCTTCACCGGACCTACCCCCCCCCCCCCCCCCCCCCTCACCGAAGGGAAAGGTTGCAGCACCGACTGTGATTGAACATCCCTCTATCTCCCTCCCTACTGGGACAAAATGGTTGATTATATATTGACGCTGCCTTTGGTGGAATAGCGGTAATTGTTTTCCCTTTCCTCTGTCTTTCCTTTGAGTCTTTTCATTTCCTTTATGGACAAAGTGACGAATCCTGCTTTGAAACTTAATGATGTTTGAAATGGAATCTGAGGCTACAATTATCCTGTCCATACAGGCTGTCAAAGAAATTATGATGTCATCTGGTCTCGGCTACGGCAATGCAAACAGCTGGAACTGCTCAAACCCACAAAGGCACCCCAATGTGCCACGAGTGAAGTGTCTCTTGTCTTGGCTAAAAAGTTAACATTTGTGATTTGGAAAGTTGTGAATCAGAAATTGACATTGGTACTTCAGCTCTAGCCTGATTTTGATTGCTTTTAATGTGATAATGAACATTGCGGGTTTATTGCCTGCCCTGCATGGCGCTCACCGCCCACCATCATTCTCGCTTCATGACTAATTCAGAAGACTAGTTCATTAGTCACTAAAGTCATGTTTTGGTCCCCACTGACATGAAAATATTACTCGATTTCAAAAAAAATTTGGAATCATCACAAATTTTAAGGTGTCCAATTATTTTTAGCTTGAGATGAAGGAAATAAAAAAAATTGCTGCCATCTCCCTTTCCTACTTCAGGACCTGTGTCCTTGTCTGCCTCATTATAAAAAAATGTCTCCACTTACACTGTCTTCCCTTCCTGGCATGTTAGCGCTTCCGCCATCCCTTGCCTCTTCGTTCCCACTCCGGGGAGCTGGTGGTCTTTTTCACTCGGTGGCAGCAGCTGCCTGTAAGCAGCTGTCTGATTGAAAGTGACATTTTCAGAGAACCCTGCGAGAGAGGTGATCTCTCCTCTTTCCAGAACAAAGTGCTCCTAATTGCCTGGTTACATTTGCGAGCATCGGCTGACAAAGTCGTGCAAATCAATAATTCTGCTGCCGGTATAAGCAGGGACACGGCTCTGTGAGGACACACACACACACACGCACACACGTGTTCTGATGTGCACATGTACCGCCTGGAAGTCGCAGAACTCTTCAAGCACAGGCTAACACAACGCCGTCCCTCCGCCTCACCGTCTCTGCTGTCTGCCTTAAATGGCGTTGTTTATCCGTGATTCTAAGACAAATGGGGAGAACGCATCGGAGCATTAAGGGCAGTCACGGCGGTACTGAAGGCCGAACTAATGGATGGTGGGAAAAACCGAGCACTGCTCATTACTAAATGGACTCTGCAGATGCGGAAACTTTGCCTCTCTCGCTTGTTATAGTACAAAACGGCACAACTTACCAAAGAGGCTTATTTAACAGATTTGTTTGTGTTTTTGTGCTTTTGCTCTAAAAGTTGCTCGGCAAAGATAACGTTGCAGAAATTTGCGAAGTCTAATTGAAATGTTGTTTTTAAACAAGTCTCGTCATTTTTTTTTCTAACAGTAATAGGCCCACAAGGAGCCTTTATTATAAATCAAAACGCACTGCAAAGAAGTAAAGAACGTTGAAATGAAAGTCTTTGTGCTTTAATTAATGTCGCCTATCATTTTGCTGTCTTTCTTTTTTTGCACAACCTCCCTTACCTCCGCTGTGCTAACAAATCTTTTCTCCGCAGGCTCGTCTGTGATGCAGGTGACGGCCGCCGACTCGGACGACTCCACCACGGCTAACGGCATGGTGCGCTACCGGATCCTCTCTCAGACTCCCCACAGCCCCATCCCCAACATGTTCACCATCAACAGTGAGACCGGAGACATAGTGACAGTGGCAGCAGGCCTGGACAGAGAGGTCAGTCTCAGTTGCAAGCATTGCATCCACAATGTCTACCAAGAGGAGATGGTCGCTTTCTACTCCTCATTTACAGAATCATGATGCAGCATAATATACTCGCGGTAATTTAGCGTGGACCGACTTACGATCAAATCGGCTTACGACAAAAATCCTCGGAACCAATTGTGGTCGACCCCCTCTATGGTCACATTTTACAGATAGGTGAGAGACATGTACATTTGACCAGGTGAGAATGTGAGTATGCAGTGATGTATGAGGTGCAGATGGGGGTCAGCAGGGGGCAGAGATCAGTAAGGAGGCATGTCTGGGGGGGAAATCTGTTCCTCAGTCTGCTGGTCCTGGATCAGGGGCTCCTGAAACATCTGTGGAAGAGCAAGAGGGCAAACGGTCTGTGAGCAGGTTGAGATGTGGGCTCGGCGCTCATGTATCATACAGTTAGTTCACCATCACCCTAAACAGTGAGTGGCAGTAGGCATATTAGCCCAGGAACATGTCTAATTTAAAAAAGGCAGGATCAACCAGTCCATTAAAAGTCACATACCTTGAGCTAGTTTTCCAGTTGATGATGAAACGCTTGCATTGAGTCTTCATCAAAATTCAAGCTGAACTACCGATCCTTGATATCCTCAGATGCCAAGTGGTGATGAAGCAGATGATGACATTTGTGTTGATTTTTGCAGCCAACAACAGAATTGATATTCTCCAGCCCACTGGCCATCTCCTCCTCCACAGCGAAAGCAGCCCGTCTGCTCTTTACTTCATTGACTGAATATTATGACTCACATAAACAACACTGAATATTACAGTTTGTCTACCCGGTGTAAGATACATTCATGCCCAGTGTCGTGTGTAGCTTGTTCACAAGTATTGGAGTTTCCAAGCAACATTGCCTCTCGCAATCGGAGGGCTAAATTCAAGGTGAAATAGCCGGCCGTTCTCCCTTAACAACATCTGCGTCACTGACAACAGATTTTGCAGCTTTCTCTGGGGAATGCTTTGTTTTAATTTAATATTATTGCAATCAATAGTACCGATAATAGGACGTTTAAATAAAACCAGGCAAATCTTTTCTCTTTAACACTATACAGATAGGAAGTGAAGGGATACAGTTTGGAGTAGCCTATGCAACAAAGGTGCAGGTCCGAAGCTGGTTGCTTTACGCTAAAATAGTCAGGGTTTTATGCCCCATTCTGACTGGGAAGGTCAAAGTCATCAATCTTCACTTCTGACCGAACTGAACCTTGCTTTGACCACCCAGCCGTTCCTCACGTCACCAGCGTTCGGAGTTACTCCACCCGTTTCTCGCCCACTCAAGGGACAACTGGCCAATAAAACCAAAACATTTGCTCATCCATTATTTCAGCTTCTCTGCAGAGCTCCATATCACATGCACACACACATAAAACGCCGTGGCGGAGTGATTCACAGCAGCTTGTGAAACATCAAATTAATCAAGTGTGGGTTCGCTGCAGTCGGGGCTCGAATCTATTATAGCTGCTTAAATTATGTTTGTTTGTTTTTTTGTGCATGCATTTTTTTAATATGCTATTAAATAAATAAAAAAAACAGTGTGTCATGCCTTTCCGAATTTTCCCTTAAAAATTCCTGCCTGATCCGGTTCACCAACCAGCCGCTTCTCAAAACAACGCATAGAAGCCAATCGTTTGATATACAATTTATACTGTAATCAATATAAATTATGGGCTACTCTAATCTGAAGTTGGCGTGTGTGTGGTGCGGGGTTGATTTAAAGCCGGGGTCCGTGCCTCACTGCCGTCTTTCGTCTGTGTGGATCTGCTGCTCGCTGTGGTTGCTAGCCAACCCACACACCACCACCACAACACTCAATATGCCTGCTCCAGCTCCCATCTTACCCTGCTAATGAGGAAAGTCATGTTTACCATCCTGATCATCCATTCTGAGACCCGCCTCCTTTCACACACGGAAAAACAAATCATTAAACTGCGGTGCAGGATTTTTTTAAAAAGAATAAAGGATGAGGCAAAATCAGAAACATTTTTAAATTCATATTAGGAGGGCAAACTTTTCCTCGTAACTTAGTTGGCCAATTTTACTGCCGACATTAAAACACTTTTGACTGTTTCCCATAATGTTTATATTCTCAGAAGTCCCACTGGTCTCTGTCGGCGTTAAACCCAGCCAGGCAGCACTTCTGAGATTTGCCAGTTTCACAACTGCTAGATTAACTTATTTGGAGATCAAATATGGTCTTCATGTCAAAAACAGTACCAGCTTTTGTTAAACGCGTAGAAAACATCAATGCCCATTCAGATCTCGTACAAAGCTGGCACGGCATGATAGCGTGAGACACTGGGACAATAAAAAAAGACGAGTCTAGTGAGAGCACGCCAGCTCTGTGTCCCTGTTTCCAGCTTGGCCCGGGCAGCAGCACCAGCCGATGTGAATGAGTGAGAGCTCATTAATCAGGACACATCAAGCCAGGCGCAGTCCCACCTGCCTCTGAGCCTCCCGCTCAAACTGGGGCACATCTGGGAGTTTACCCACCTGCTGTCAAGGTCATCAGCACAAGTGCACAAACAGTCTCAGACGCATGGGCATGTGTTCGTATACGCGCCCGTGGCATTTAGAAGCCACAATAATACAATATGAATACGCATACGCACTGTGTTGGTAGGAAATACCTGATAAGCATCTCTGCTGAACACACTTTGTTTTCTGTGGCCACCCTCATGCCTACTGTGACATCGTCCCCATCCATCGGGGTGGTGTCTAATTAGAATATCCATGTGCTAATTACGGGGTGAAACAGGTTCTATCATGTCGAGGAGATGGGGGGGGCATGGAGGTTAGCCGGGTATCACTTACCACTGACACCTTTGAATACAAATTATTGTCTCTACCACCAGCGCCTCCTTCTACGCCCATGACCACACATGCTCCGCATCGCAGCCCTAACAAGCTGCAGTATTCAGTAAACGTTCCTGACTCCATACCTCCTGCACATCCTGCACATAAAGTGGTGTGTTGCATGTGAGAGTGTCTGGACAGAAAGCAGATGAAAGCGTTTGATGGTTTGGGTTGGGTTTTCCTCGGTTCTGTACAGAAATGCGACAGCCTGCTATGGAAACAATATATTCATAATGAAGCAGCAGGTAGCGGGCAGAGCGTTAGATGTCAGGGTGCTGCAGCTGGCATGGATGTTCTTCCTTTGTGCCCGCTCTCTCCATGGCTGCCAATCCATTGGCAGCCATGGAGGGCTGTCCCAATCTTCCATGATTGTAATGGTCTGGCGTGACATGGTGTGGCGTGGCCCAGTGCCAGGGTGTCCACGAGGCTGATGCCAGAATCTACATTAGACTGTCTTGCCATTGCTGGGAGCGCCAGCAGCCTATAGCTACATTACTATCTACACATGCTGAGAACTGGCAGTTCATGCTGCGCAACAGGAGTTGTGCTCAAAGATGGAGGACAATGGAGGCAGCGGTGATTTATTAGAGAGATCGCTTACGGGCTTGACTGGCAGGCAAGTATTCAGGTGTGCAGACGGACAAGCAGGTTGTCACAGCCTGGCTCAGGGAGCAGAAACACAAAACAGTTGTACCTGAAAATAAGTTTGTTTATTTAACTGAAAGACAATCGTAATGAAAAAAAAGAAAACGCCTTGATGACGAATTTCCACCACTCAGGACCCCGTAGGGAGAAGCGTGATGGTGCTGTCTTCAAACAGGTGGAGGTAGAAGAAGCCAACAGGCTGTGAGACGTTGGCTATAAGTCTGTTTGATGTGATGTGAATGTGGCTGGAGGACGGAGCAGAGAGACAGACTGCGACGGGGTTTTATCTCAGACTCTTAGAAACCCTGCGGGATCTTCCTGAATTACCAGTAGTGCACGGTTTAATGTGTATCGTGCAAATACTTAAACGGTGCCCGATCTGGACTTGAAGGAAGGCACGAGATATGAATAGGATGTATTTTGTCATTTATTTAATCCTCCTCTTTAGGTATATTTATTTCAGCGGTGTATGTTTTTCTGGGAAACCACTCTCCTTACTCGGTTAGACATCACCTTGCAATACAATTTGGACAATTATTTCCCCTGCTTTGTTCGAGCTAACAATGTCTCACGGGCGCACAGGTCCATTTGATTAGAAACCACGAGTAGCCGTTTTCTCCACCTGTCCTGCTTGCTCATTGGCTTGACTTGTCAAGCAGCTAACATCGGTCGCCTGGAGGTATTTTCCTATTTTTCCATTTTCTTCAGACTACTGGGTGGTAAACTACCTAATTTGGTCTCGGTGAAAAAAGCAGATTGGGTTTTATTGTGGGTGGGTCTCCGTGTACAGGTGTATCTGTAGCCATTGATGGCTTTCAGCCTCTGCAGACGAAGGCCTTTGGGGAGCTCCAGGCTACTCCAATTGGTCACGAGACAAAAAGCCGTATTTCCTGCCAAGACTGGACTCCAATCTAACGTAGAGATTTTCTGTTCAGCACTTCTATAAGACTAATTAGAGAGGCTTTTTCTGGCTTGTTCGGGCAGGTTTAGACAGCAGATTGTGTGTGTGTGTGTGTGGTGCTTGTGCATGTCTATCCCTGGTGTAACAGTCCGAGTGCCCCACCTGTTCCCACTCACCGAAGCGTTAACGGATATGTGTGTGTGCAATAGAAGGGTCGTGAACTCACAACTAACCTCAGACGATACAACCCTGCCTGATGGGATGGCAACAGCGATACATCCTACAATGTGACAGCTCCACCTGCTGGCTCCACTCCAGACATTTATCCTTACCTGACAACCAAAAAAAAAAGGCTAAAGTCTATTAGCTTCCTACAGCCATCTGCTGCTATTTCTAGATTGATGTATGTGACCGGAACTAAATGAGTCTGCAGAGAGGCACATTTATTGGCGGCTGTATTTACTGATGCGCTCTATGAGGGGAGATGGTATTGATATTTCATCATGAGTCTAATAAACGGTAGCCAGTATTGAATTTTCATTAATAGGATTGGTTTGGTGCAGATTAACAAGTCTGTGCACCTCATAACAACTTGGAGCGATGCGAAATGAGTCCAGCTGGGTGTCTTAACCAGCCTCAATGGTTGGCTGAACCAACAATCGGCTGTATTCTTCTCTGCTGAAAATAGAGTGAGGAGAAGGAGGACGATATAGGGATGCACAAAGAGTCTCTGGCAGACAGACAGAGACATGGACTTTTAGGAGAACAGGCAGGCGGGGAAATCTGTTCGATCAAAATGTGAAGAGAAAGATGCCGAGAGATGAAAAGAAGCACAAAATGCAGGTTAGGGTAGAGAACCGAATAAATTGGTGTGTAAGAAAAAGCAACAACTAAAAGAAATAAAGCAGCAACCCAGCAAAAGAGCAGGCAGTTACCATCCAATTGACACCTCCAAGAGCACTGCCCTGGATTTGCTCTTGTTTCTGGCATCAGTACCCCAGGTCGTCGTGTCCAAGCATGACCCAGAGTGAATACGGCACGACTAACCGAGCAGCGGGAGATATGCATTCTGGATGCTGAAATCAACAGACCCTGTTTGCACAAGGCCGGCCTGTCCTTGACGGGCGCTCTCTTTCACCCTTAGGCTTTGCTCTGTCACAATGGAGGTTTGAGTCAAGTGGATTAATAGGGACTGAAAGAGACCACATCGGCTTTACGCTCAGAGAAAGTCCTCTCTCCAGTGGCGAGTCTGGGGACAGAATGAACTTTCAGAGCCGTGGACAGAGGCTCGCTTCTGTCGCTACGCAGAATATAGATGAAATGTCTCTTTTTCGGCTCTGTCTAAACAAGGCAGAATGTTTGATGATGCGCCTTGTCAAAGCACTGTAATATCGCAGCGTGGGTTGCAGTACATTCTGCAGCGGCTCAGCCTTGCGTTAACCGGGCTAAGTACGGCCTGTCCACCTCTGGGTATTATCTGCAGCGCTGTGGCACATCTTCGTGTGACGGCACCTCCATTAAAATGAAAGATGATCCAGATCTGTCCCCACGAAGGAAAGCCGGGACTTTAAAGGAATAATGGATGGGCCTTTTAGCAACACATTGCTCCCTCCCTGCAACTCTGCATACGTCTCAGTGTGTGTGTGTGTGTGTTTCTGTGACTGTTACTCAGCAAATATGGTGCTCTAATAGATGTCCTTTGTCTTCTGTGGATGGAGGGAAGATATGCGTGCAGGGCTGATAGTCGGGTGAACTTTTCATTGATGCATGCACTTATTTATTAATTCATGTGGCTCACTTTGTCATTGTCACCAGGCAAAAAGTATTCATCTGTTGATTGATGCCTGCGGTTGGGGATTGTTGCAGCATTCAATCCAAATCCTGAGTGTGCTTTCTCTTTCTTTTTCGTCTGTGTTTGCAGAAAGTGTCCCAGTACACGATCATCGTCCAGGCCACGGACATGGAGGGCAACTTGAACTTTGGTTTATCCAACACGGCCACCGCCCTTATTAGCATCACCGACATTAACGACAACCCCCCAGAGCTGACAGTCAGAACGGTGAGTCGTCAGCTCTTTTGAAAATGTTTGACTAAATGAATCCCTTGATGGGTGTTTTTTTTTTTTATACAATCATGCAATAAAAATGTATTTGCGACACTATTTCATAGAGCATTGAGAGGAAAGCGGTGCAGGTACATCATGTGATGTAGACAAAGAGACCCCTTAATGACGGAAAAAGATGCTTCAACATTAAGTTAGATCAAGATGGGTTTGTCTGACAAGGAGCCATGCTACATCTGGCATAGTTAACTGTAGCAGCGTGGATGGTTAGGTGGATTGTTTGCTTTTGAAAGGCTTTTGATGAGGAATATTTGGAGGCGTGTGCAACTTGTAGATGTTGTGCAAGCATGCATGCGTGCCATTTCTTTCCTCCATCTTTCCCTGCGTACGGCAGGCCGATCAGCGAGGCGAATCAAACGCTGACCGCGGCTCGACAGGCCTACAGGATTGTAGCTGCTCTTTTATGCGAACGCCTGGATTCCTGACATTCCTGAGGGAGACAGATGCCGTCTGCAATGGAGCTCAGAGGCAGAGCAAGCAGTGTGTCAGTCGTCACACACTGTGATCCCCGTCTCCTCGGTGGAGCCGTTGGCAGCGTGCACACCAGTGCAGTTCCAGCCTCATGCTCTGATAAGAGCTCCCAGCTGTCAGGAGTAGAGCTCACCGAGCAAGGCTTCCGCTCCACTCAGAATCCCTCTGTCCTCCGTCTGTGGTGGCGGCTCCGGAGCTCTTCTCCGGGAGGGAGGAAGGCCGGAGTCCTACGAGCAGCCAGAGAGACGGAGTGCTGTGTTTCAACATTCACACGGAAACACTTAGACATGGTCTTTGACCTTCACATGCATGTACGCGCATACACAGAGACTATAATGACTTGATTTGTGACTCAAAGAGGACGAGTGAAACATTAATGAGAAATATGTTTGTTTGTCCTTTCTTTAGACACAAACAGCAAAGACTTTTCTCTTCACGAGATGCCGTTTCCACTGCTTTGTCAATCTCTACTCTTTTGCTTCCCACACACACATCTAGACTCGGAGCAGTTCTGTAATTATTTGAGCATGACAGACATGGGAAGAATCCATCGCTCTCTACAAGAGGCATAGAGAAAACATAAAGACGCTAATTAGGTGACATTTCTTGCCGGTGCTTTAAAGCCAAATGTTTGATTCCTATCACCACATGGCCTTTAAGGTGCCACGCTCGTGCTATGTTCTTTGTTTTTGTAGTAACAAAAAAGACAATCGTACACTATCCAGCTAATCAAACTGGCTAGTCAAGTCTATTACACTCCTGCAGATGCGAGCCCAGCGGTTTCACGTTCGCTGAACTGTGATAAGTAGCTGCAGGGTCGCTCGAAAGCTTTGAGAGCTTAAAATCCAAGACACGAGCTTACAGATCTGAATAAGTGTTATTTGTGAATCTCCTGCAGAACTGCAGCCTGCAGCTCTAAATGCCTGAACGCATTGGAGTGCCACTCACCACTTTCCTCAGCTTTCGATCCTCAGATTTGATTTATGTTGAGACAGAGTTGCTATAACAGCGGCTTGATGTGTATGTATGGCCAAAAAGATGAGGGCGGGAAGACGCCAGCTGTTACATCTTTATTACACCTTAATGAAGACGTAACGGCTGTCGTAAGTGGGCCGATATTTTGTCTGATAGCAGTCTGATATTAGAAGTCTGTTTTGGTGGCATATATTCCTAAGTAATGCCATCATTACCGTTTTGTTTTTGGTTTTTAACAGCCCATTTAGGAAAGGAAGCGCTCCTTTGCTGTCTAAAAAGGGAGCTGTTCAGGCTGCGGAGTCAGTTTCGGTGCAGAGGTTGTGGATTTTTCCAGGTTTAGCAGCGTACTATATGTAGATTTATTTTTTTTGCCTGAAGAGACTGCAGCTCAGACATATGAAGGTTAATAATTATTAATTAATGTGTTACACCAAGCTGTTAATTTAAATGCCTCTGACAAAGCAGTGAATCACAGATATATATTCTTTATTAGGCCCCTTCAGTCCAATTTGTGTCGCTGCTTCCATCACTTGTTTAAGTATTAATGTCACTTACTGTTGTCTTTACATTCAAAATGTCCTTTAAGGCTGGCATCAGTATCTCTGTAAAGTCTAACATCATCCAATCAGAAACCTCCAAAAAACATTAGCATTAAATCATCTATCTTTCCTTTTCCCATGTTAAGTCTTTACTCACTGGCAGACTAAGTTCCCATCTGTTGAAGACCTGCAATTGAATTTTATTCGTCCCATTTGTTTGGGTTTTTTTTTTCTTCCCCCCCCCCCCCACACTTTGTAACTACAAAGTCCTTCAGGAACTCTGCGTCTCTAGTGGCTTATCAATAAGCCCACATTGCAATTTAGAAAGAGTGTCTGTTTTGGAAGCATCCTCCCCGACAGTCGGCACCATTATGTACGCCTCCGAGGGAGCGTATTCCATTCAGCTGTCTGAAAGCATGGCCCAAACAGGCTTGGAAGGCTTGCAGTAGTTTTTGTGCTGAAGCTTTTGGGTGAAAATGAAATGGAGGAGCCCGCACACCAGAGACTGGGAGTGCATATTTAATTTGCTCTGACCTTATAAGCCTGGTCTGCAGGAAAAATCAATGTGGATGCTGTTTGGTTAGGACGCTGCCTCCGCCCCTATGATAACCATGAACGCATTAACACTGATTACTGTCCGACAATGGAAGCCATTACTGTGTGTATGTGTGTGTGTGTCTACCTTTGTTGCTGTAAGTTAACACACAGCAGTCCCGCCCAACTACAATGGGAGCCTATCAGCTTGTGCCAAACAAGCCCAAACGCAATGCCAAGCCAATCAATGTCCGCTTCAGGGTGTCACTGACTATTCCATCCCCAGCAACTCAAGCAGAAAAAGCCCAAAGCATTAAAAATGATTATAGAGTATATATATATATATAAAAAAGGCAATACACAAACAGTAAAGTTCGAGATTAAAAATTAGATTAACAAAATTAAAAAATGTTACACGCTAAACATGACTGTATTTAATAATTTGACACCTCGCCCTTTCCCATTCCTTCTGATTGTCAGCAAAGCGTTGTTTCATGCTGTAATATAACCAGGATCCTTAGCTAAAGATGATTCCTACACTGCTTTAATTACAGTTCTTACTTCATTGCTTATTAAGAGCTAGGTTGGTTTAAATTACACAGGTAACTACTGAACTGAACAAATCCATTAGCTCAAATAATGGGTTTCATATGAGCAGACATGAAGTAAATTACATTAGCATAATGGATATGATTCTCTAATATCCACATTCAAACAATTAGCATTCCTTTTGTATGTTTTGTTCCTCCCCTACCTTTCTAGCTGGTTTTGCTACCACTTCCAGTTCACATGTTCCACGTAACGACCGCAAAAGCAGTTTGCTTTCACCATGACAATTAAACAAACAGATTAAAGATTGATAACGGCATCAGGACAGTAAATAAATCAGCTTATCAACATGCATTAGTAGGCTGGAAAATTAGTGTCGCCATAATATCACCTTTACCCTTCCTCATCCTCCTTTCTCCTTAGTTTTCGGGGGAGGTGCCAGAGAACAAGGTGAATGTGGTGGTGACCAACCTAACAGTGGTGGACAGGGATCAGCCACACAGTCCCAACTGGAACGCTGTCTACCGCATCGTCAGCGGCGACCCGTCGGGACACTTCACTATTCGCACCAACCCCATCACCAATGACGGCATGCTGACAGTGGTTAAGGTAAAAGGAAGCCGTGCAGGTCGGCGTCCCCACTCCAATCCAGGGGGGGCTGATATTAAGCAGCACCTGATTGCTTCCTCTCCAGCCAGTTGATTTTGAGATGAATCGCGCCTTCATGTTGACCGTCGTGGTGTCCAACCAAGCCCACCTGGCGAGCGGCATCCAGTCCTCGCTTCAGTCCACAGCGGGAGTCACCATCTCTGTTCAGGATGTGAACGAGCCGCCCGTCTTCCCAGCCAACCCCAAGACAATCCGCTTTGAGGAGGGTGTGCCGGCAGGGACCACTCTCACCGTGTTCTCGGCTCAAGACCCCGACCACTTCATCCACCAGACTGTCAGGTACGCCGCAATATGGGGATCGGGGGGGGTAACTTACACGTAATGGTGTCGCATGAATGTCCATTTAGAGTCCCGCTTGTCTCCACTGCAGGAACTCATTTGATTTGGAAACCCTTGCTTTGATTGACGCTATCCCGAAAAGAGCAAAAAGAAATATTTCATATTATTGACATATTATTTCTGCTTATGGTTTTACCATCTTACCATCTCTGTTTGCCCTATAAGAAGCAGGAGCCAAAATAGCAAAGTTCAAACTGTCGAGCATGTCACACAGTTACTGGGCTGTAATCTGCACGGTAACACCAGATAAATGCTTTAGAACCTTATCGCTGGCTAGCCAGTGTTAGCCACCAATGACCTTGCTTATATTTAGACCGTCTATCACTATGGCGACGTTCTGGTGTCATAGCTGCTGTTGAATCGTCTCCCATGACGACAGATAACTGGCTCTCCTCTGACCTGAGGGAGAAGCACGTCCTCCTCTTGGTCAGATTAGACTTGTCGAAGTCGACAATGGGATTTATAGACTTTATCTGCTGCTGTCGTTTCCCACCATCGCATCAGGACCGATGACATCGTGAGATCTGCTGTGGCAGCCACGTGGCCACAAAGAGTAGTGAGAGTTGTTAAGAGTGTTGCTTGACTTCT
This sequence comes from Brachionichthys hirsutus, assembly GCF_040956055.1. Classification (NCBI taxonomy): domain Eukaryota; kingdom Metazoa; phylum Chordata; class Actinopteri; order Lophiiformes; family Brachionichthyidae; genus Brachionichthys; species Brachionichthys hirsutus. The sequence goes on from NC_090904.1 coordinate 12,584,416, forward strand.
CCGCATGTAGGATGCGGTTTTCATCGGCCTTCATGCTCATGAGCCGCCGCCGCTAACATAATCTTGGTGAACATATCCTCAGCTCTCTATGTATGCAGTAATACTTTAAAGGTACTTGGTCAATATCGGTTTATATGGTAATTAGATTTGATTGAGAATCAAACAGCAGTTGGCTGATGTGCGTGTGTGTGTGTGTGTGTACAGGTATTCCAAGCTGTCAGATCCAGCTAACTGGCTGAGGATCAACCGGACCAATGGTCAGATCACCACCATGGCCTTGCTGGACCGAGAGTCCACGCACGTCAAAAACAATGTGTACGAGGCGACGTTCCTGGGATTCGACAATGGTAAGTCTGGTAAGTCGGTATGACTGAGTGTGTCATGATTGAATTATGATCAGGGCAGCGTACAGAACAACAGAGGCAGAACAACGTTAGCGGCTAAACTGCCACCAAATAATAACATATTTGCATATTTTGCAATCGGATTAAAACCCAGACAAATATTTTTACTGTTGAATAAGAAATAAAGTTATTCTATCACTGAAACATGTATTTTCTTCTTGAATGTTTTATTTTATGACTCTGGGTTTTGGGTCAGGAAAACACATTCTGTCTTAAAATACTTGTTGTTGCTCCCAAAACGCTGGAAACGTTCTTGATATCTCAGAAATAACTGCATCAGTCTCTACAAACACATACCGAGAATCTCCAGATGGCTTGTAGAAAATAACTCCTTTAGTTGCAGAAAACATCCCGACATTGGTGCCGGGATGCGACTGATAGAAAGGTGCCGACAGCGGCAGCGTATCAACGCCTCCGTCTCCAGATGACTGTTGGCGCATATAGATTTAATCAGGGCGTGATGTCAAACAACTGCTGAAATGTTCTGATTCTTATGAAACAGGTAACTTTAACTTTGTAGTTTGCAGGAATGTGCTGTTGTGACATCTAGTCGCAGGTGATATTAGCGTTTCACTAATTCTTGTATAGCAGCTTGTCAGTCAGTTTAATCAGCAGCTTATATATTATGTTTTATTCTGCTCCTCTTCTCTCTTCCTCTTTGTTTTTTACTCTCCTCCTACCTGTTCTCGTCTCTGTCATTGTCTCGCCGTTGTTGTCTCTCTCTTTCTCAACCCAACCGGTCAAGACAGATGTCCGTCTACTTTGAGTCTTAGGTTCTGTTCAAGGTTTCTGCCTCTTAAAGGGAAGTTTTTCTTTGCCTCCTTTGCCAAGTTTCTCTGCAGTACCTGAAAATGCCTTGAGATGAATTCCTGTTATGATCTGGCACAATAGAAGTAAAATGAATTGGAAATGGAATAGTATTAGATCCACTATATAAATATATTGTGTGAAGCCAAAATAGTGTAGATCGTATGCAGTATACAAAGAACCGCTGATCTTATCTTGGTTAGAATAATAAAGATGATCAGTCAGTGTTCTTCAGCATTTGTCCTGCAACAGTGTACAAAGCTAAAGTACTAAAGTACTACAAAGAAACGCGCTTGCTATCTCTGTTAGGAGGAGGGACCCAGGTGTTTCTTACTCCAGTGCAAAATGAGGGATTTGCTGCCCCAAAGCACACCAACTTAAGCTCCAAGTGTTGACTGCCTATTGATTCTGGGGCCCTGTGTCAACAAGGGAATGTATTCCACTTTGATTGAGATTCTCTTTACTCATTCTTTTCAAGTGAAGTGTAAGAAGCAACAAAGCATGCAGCCGATCATAACTGACAAGACGGTCGATGGCCCTTGGGCAACAGACCTTTACATAGTTGATGCACCAAGTTGGCGTCTGGTAAGGGGAAAAGTTGAAATACTACTCTGACGAGCTGCTGGGATAAACTCCCTGTATGCCTTACTGCATCGGGAATTTTATTCAGCCTGCTGACAGTCTGTGCGCAGGGGGTTGTCAACCGGATATCAAGGCCACAATATATCACAGCACAGCCGTGCACGCGCGTCCATCATCCGGAGTTTATTTTGATTCTTGTGTCACTGAAGTTTTCAGAAAAGGGACGTGCTAAACTGAAAAAGTAGGAACGGTAAATTGTAAGTATCAAACTTGAAAATACCCGCTTTGCAGAAAAGTCAGTTTGAGACATAATATGTTTTTATTTCTGTCACAAAAATGACTTTAAGGACTGTAATACATGTGACAATTACTGCATTTCTTGATCTATGCCTATAAAGACACAAAACAGAGGAGCGAGGTTTTTTTTTTATAAGATCATCGTCAAGGGAAAGATTGCAGCCTGGCGGTGTTTCGACTGCTGTGAAGAACACCAGTCCAAACCGGCGTGCTAAAACACCTGAAGGTAGATCATATTCAAGGTGTTACGCTCTCATTTTCAGACCAATATTCACCCCCAACAAGGAGGTTATGTTTTTGATGGTGTTTGCCTATCTGTCTGTCTCTTGGAAAAACTGATGGATGGATCTTAATATTAAAAAAAAGAAACATTTGAGAGTGTACCCGTCTGGATACACATTGAAAACCCCATTTATGGATTCAAAAATCAGTTAAAAATACACATCAAATCTGATTCTCTTTTACTTCTCCTGGTTGGTGTATAAAGATACCAAGAACAATCTAGAGCCTTTTGATAATGATCCAGATCACCATGTGGACGGTGTAAATCCAATTAGTAGGGGAATGAGCTGCTTGGCGGAGGTCTGCGCTGTCTGAGTGCTTTTTCTAGTTAAATATTGAAACTCTCCGTAGTTCAACATCGTTACAAAGGCTTTCACGGCTCACATTGCAGCGACTTGAGGCGCACCAGAAACACAACTTTGATCACCAGCGGCGCACATGAAAGCGTTCTTATCTCCAGCGATGGAAGCCGAGTGACGGATAAACAGCATTTCACTCGGGCTGCACTTCAGAGACGATGTTCTCTGTCATCAAGGCGCATTAGAGGGTTTGCTGCTGATGCATAAAACATAAATGTGTCCCCCAAACTGATGGTTTTGTTCGGGGCCCCGCCGACATGAGTAAGACTCGATGTATAGCCTTCGAGTCTTTTTCGCCGCCTTTGTGTGAGTCTCGCCCTGGAAGTTTCAGAAAGCAGACGGCTCCAAACACTAAAGCGCCAAAAAACTGCAGCTTCAGGGTTTTCGTTTGTTTTTTTTCTCACGAACTATAGACATCAGAAAATAAATTTTGAAAAAGCCCAACATCTCTGGAAACTGTGCAGTAGGCCTAACAGATAGAATGGAAGATACGACTCTATTATACACACTTTGCCTTTGCGTGGCAGCGATGCTCCCGCTGCTTTGTTTGCACGCCTCACTACAAATGGGCGCTCCGCTTCCAGCTAATCAGCAAACACAACCTTTTGCCGCTCTGCTGTTTGTCTCCCTGTTCAACTCATTTTCTCTCCTCCTCACATGAATCAGCCGGAAGAATTGTTTGGCCTTCGTCTGAACCTTTATCATTAGGCTGTCTCTCAACTCGGCCTTCCCGGTTTTCACTCCGGCTCCACTCGTTTAATCTTTATTCCTCCGCCTCATCTTCACTTCGCGTCTCTCTCTTTCTTCCGCTGTGTAATTACCTCACCGTGTCCTCCTTTGATTTCTCCGTCTCTCCCTTCTCTCCTTCTCGCCTCCCCTCAGGCTCGCCTCAAGCCAGCGGGACGGGAACCCTCCAGATCTACCTGATTGACGTGAACGACAACGCTCCGGTGCTCATACCACGTGAGGCCCAGGTGTGCGAGCGCGCCCGCCCCAACTCCCGGATCAACATCACGGCCTCCGACGCCGACGCCGACCCCAACGTGGGGCCTTTTGTGTTCGAGCTGCCTTCTTTTCCTGCTAGCGTTCGTCGCAACTGGACTATTTCACGACTCAACGGTAATTTTTGTATTCATAACGCTACTCTTGTGTCACATTGAGAAACTGTGGAAATGGCGTAGAACCATTCCGCCCCCCCCCCTGCTGAATTAAATCATAAACCTAATAGATGGGGTGAAGAGACCGCTCTGTGGTATAACCGCTGACATCCATCAGGGAGAGCGGGGATTGCTCGAGCTGTGGGAGAAGTCCAAGTCGAACAAAATGTTTCACAAAGCTCCCAGTGAAAGACGCAGGTGCCACCTAGCGTTGAGGGACGATCGGCCGCTTGTGACAAATGAGATCCATTCATCCGTCTGTCCCCCCAGCAGCCGATCTGTCACCTGCTCCACCCAGATGGATGCATCACAGCAGCTGTCTTAAGGACAAATCTGATGGCGTGCCTGGATTTGTCTTCCACCGAGGCTCTTGTCTCAGCTTGACTGAGTGATAGATGCTGAGAGATGTTGTTGTTGTTGTTGTTTGCCTCCTCTCATACGTGGAATGATGGCTGCTGTTTGGTCACAGCTTTTATCCGCCGTGTCATTCACTCATACATAAGCGTGATATCCTGCTGCCAAAGCTCTCCTGCATCCTTATTTTCCTTCTTTCCTCCAACTCAACTACCCCCCCCCACATCTCTTTCCACTTCCCCGTTTACACTATATTCTCTCCATCATTTTCTCCACCACTTTCCAGGTGACTATGCTCAAATGAGGCTAAGGATCTCCTACTTGGAAGCGGGCGTCTACGAGATTCCGGTCATCGTGTCTGATTCGGGGAATCCTCCCCTGTCCAACCGCTCTGTGATCAGGGTCAAAGTCTGTCCCTGTGATGAAAACGGGGACTGCAGCGCCACGGGGGCCGTGGCGGCCAACGGCCTTGGCACCGGCGCCATCATTGCCATACTCATCTGCATCATCATCCTGCTCAGTGAGTGCATCGCAGCGGGATGAGATTAGATCGATTCAAATTTGATTCCAATTAGAATCCGTGTCTCTTTTTTTTAAGGCTTTCGTGTGAAGCCTCCTGACCTGCATTTGCTTGAAATGTGCTGAAAAATGTACTTTCAATGCATAAAATATAAAAACGAAGAAATGCTAATTGAGATCTGTGCTTAAGTACAAAAAGCAGTAATGTGTATATTTTACATATCGAGGTGTGTATAAATAAAGATGAATGTGTGTAGATGTGCCGCATTTACAGTCGGCAGTGCCTGCAAAACTACGAAATAGTTCAAGAGATGCTAATAATGAGCTGGAATAAACAGCTTGAAGTGTAATATCAATGTGTTTTAAGGAATATAGCTGCAGTATGGAAGCAGCAGAATGTCAGACTGTTTGTGACGACCGTTCCGGTGTCTGCTCCTGACCGAGACGACCGTTTGCTTTTCACAGCCATGGTTCTGCTCTTTGTGGTGTGGATGAAGCGCCGGGAGAAGGAGCGGCAGGCGAAGCCCCTGCTGATCGACCCCGAGGACGACGTCAGAGACAACATCCTGAAGTATGACGAGGAGGGCGGCGGAGAGGAAGACCAGGTACGGGTCAAGATCATGAATGCCTCAGTCCCACTCTATTGTGATTTACACCAAAAATGATTGTCCGACATTTATTTTATCGATATTTTTAGATTCCTTAACCATGAAAACGAACTTTTATCATTTGGATTCACATTGACGTCATTATTAGTTTCAAAGTTATTCACAAAAAGCATCACGTTCAGTAATGGCGGATTCTTCTGGATCTGGATCCAGAGCCTTTGAAGATGCAACAAATCCGTTTGCCCACTACTGATTCCACAGCGTCTTGGTAAAGACCAGCAGAAACAGAAGCTCCTTTGTGGAGGTAATCAGAGAGATATTATTGAAAGAGTCCAAAAACACAAGGAGGAGGAGGAGGAGGAGGAGTGTCACACCCTGAGGAAGACCAAGCTGCTCTGAAGTCCGATGCTTCTGTGCTTTACCCAGATGGCTGCAGAGTGAAGGGGCCATGGGCGGGGTGGGTGTTTTCTCCCAGCATCCTTTGGGCTCCATGCAGACATCGCATTGACACCACAGATGCTCGGGCGACGGGTTGCCGCTGATGTTCAGGGCGGTTTTAATCCCCTGCTGTCCTGGGCTGTGCTTAAACCGTTTTCCATGCAGGAGGCTTCCTGCCGCTCCTCGGTAAAAGTTCAAAAGGGGCTTGGCACTGGATGTTTCAGCTTCTTTTCAAAGCGCGGTTGATTCTATACTCTGTCCACCTGCTCCATCCCAGCGCCGCTGATTCATTTATTTATTAAAGCAACAATCACCTCCTTGGTGTTATTCCTGACATTGATATGCAGCTTGTTATCTGTTCATTCCCCTGCAGGATTCCTCCCGCTATGAACTCGCGTTACCGTTTGTAATCTGTTTTTGCGACGACGGCGTCGCCTGCATCGGTTACGCCACTGATTTCTCTCCACGTCTGTGATTTGCATTCATGGGCGTACAGAGGGAACAGGAGGAGGCTCAGCGTTTGAATGAGCCCCGTTCGTATTGGGAATTTAACAATTAGTCACACTACGTATAATGATGATTATTCAACCACAGCTGCTCCGTTATTCTTTTTTTTATTGCTTAAGACTTTCCTTCTAGCAGGAGAACGCTGAATTCCGCAGCACTAGTTTGGAGGAAAGGTTTCCCTGCAGGTCATTCTTGACTTGACAGGATGCAGGTCCAAGTCGGCGAGGCCAGACTGGACTCGATTAAAATGCATGCACCAACTTTGGAACGGAGTTTTCTGAAACAAACGAAACAAAAATCGATATATAGCAGATATATTCCGTTTTTAAATCCGTGTAAAATATGCACGCCCACTCAAATAAAAACAGAAGGGACAAGATGGCGTTGACGTTGTTCTGATTGGCTCCACCTCCTCCGTGCAGGACTACGACCTGAGCCAGCTGCAGCAGCCGGAGTCGTTGGACCACATCATCAATAAGTCGACGGGGGTCCGCAGGGTGGATGAGAGGCCGGTGATTGCTGAGTCTCAGTACCCCGTCAGACCCAGTCTGCCCCACCCTGGAGACATCGGAGACTTCATTAACGATGTAAGTTGCTAAATGTTTTCTCCAAATCCATTTCCTCCCCCCCCCCCGAGGCTGGACGGTCTCGCCGTGTTCTCGTAGCGCTCGCATCGCCTTCCTGATTTTCGCTCAGCATGAGTTCTGGTGCGCGGAACATCTTATTTTCCGGGCCAAAACGCAGTGATTTATTCCTTCCTCTCAGTAAAATGATAATGAATAATAATGAAGTGACAAATTTCAACAGCATTGCTTTTCGGTTGGTAAACAATGGCGATCGGCCAACGTCCGGTCTGGAAGAAAACGCTTTCCGCTGGCGGAGATCATTTCATTATCTGTCGAATCCTTCGCATCTCCAGGGTCTGCGGGCGGCGGACAACGACCCGACGGCTCCTCCATACGACTCCCTGCTGGTGTTCGACTACGAGGGCAACGGCTCGACCGCCGGCTCCGTCAGCTCGCTCAACTCCATCAGCTCAGGCGACCAGGACTACGACTACCTCAACGACTGGGGGCCTCGCTTCAAGAAGCTGGCCGACCTTTACGGAGGAGGGGGCGACGACTGAGAGCGGAGAACGGGGGGGGGGGGGGGGGGGGGCGGAGCTGCGGATGGGGATTTGATGGATGCTCCTAAGAAGAACATGATGCAGGCTCTGCGGTGGACATGTGAGGAACAGACCCTTAAACGGGCAGCGAACCAAGCCCACAAACATGAATTCTGCTGCAACGCAACTGTATTCTGGCTTTATTTTCTATATTTTCTGTGGCGAGTTTGTAGCGTGATGTTCTTTTCTTTTCTTTTCTTTGTCGTTGTTGTCCTCTCCCTGCGCCGGACCCGGGGCTCTCCGGGGATGAATCAAGGCGGTCGTTGAGAGACACGAGGAGTGAATTTGAGCTTTGATCGATTGCTAAAACAAAACCCATCTCTTGCTTTCAGTCTTAACACTGAAGAGATTGTTTTCGGTTCTCTCTGAATCTCTCTTTTCACTCTGTCAACTTGAATTTCCTTAGAACAGAAGCACTGTCATTTTATAAAGTGCCTTTTGTGGTGTGTTTTTGTATCAGACTCCTGCTATCTCAGGATCGGTTGCCATTTGTGTAGTCCAGTCGGAGGCGCGTTTTCCGTCACCCCCCCCCCCCCCCCCAACACACACACACACACACACACACATGCTCCCGAAACCAGCCCCCGCCTGTCGCTCTCCTCTCCCATTCACACTGGTGCAGATGAACAATCCCAGCAGTCAGTCCCAGGAGGGAAGGACACATCCAGGGACAGAACATCCTAACCCAATGAATGATCGCTTTGCCTCTTCCTCTTCTCCAAGGACCTGCTCAGTTTGACTTTCACAAGCGTCACCCGTCGACCCACTGACATGGTGTGAGACCATTTTTTTTATACATGTGGGGGTTTTCTAATTTCACAGAGAATGCCTGTCTTTCTTCTGTGGACCGAGTCGAGGTGGAGACGCCTTGCCTGCCCTGTAAGGTTTCGTGTTGCTTTCTTCACAGTGTTAACGTTTATGTAGGCATGAGATTAGGCCGAGAGTGTGAGAAAGAAGAACCCGGAACAAGGGCATCCGATTGGGCTTTTGTTTTTTCTGGGTTTTTTTGGGGGGGGGGGGGGCTGGTTGGTCGCCTTGAGCATTCCTGTTTTTTATCGGCCAACAAAACTATTAAAAAGTGCATGATTTTTCTTTTCTCCAAAGGTTTTACTTCAAGCACTTGTTGCTCTGTGGTGAGAATGTGAACATAGTCATCTGAAACTATATGAATATACTCTGTATAAAGACACTGGGAAAACAAGAATACTGTAAGATACCTATTTTTGAAGTATTGATGACATACAAGCTGCTGCTCTTTGCCTCGCTCTGCAGTGGGATTTGGGGACGTGTATGTTAATATGTTCTTTTCTTTGTCTTTGGTTGAAGCATAATTCCATTTAAAAGATGACCGCTTGTATATGATTTGCTCTTTTATCTTTCTTTTGAGATTGTTCCATTTTTTTTAGCTTTGTTCTAGACCCCTTTTTATATGTGAAAAGGCAGCCTTTTACTCTGTATTGTCCCGGACAGACGCATCCCTCCTGTCGGCCTCGAGCCTCTGGACAGCGGAAGGGTCGTTAGCCATGCCTGCTGATAGTTGTTCAATGAATCAGTGTCCTGGAATTATTTTATTCATTCATCTAGATATGGATGTGTGCTTCAGAAAATAAAGACATGTTTTGAAAATGCCCGTCTTTTTGAACGTTCCTTTATCTATGCTGGATCGTGTTCGCGGCCGGGTGGGTTCAGTATCGGCCCGATAATGTTGATTAGGTTTAAAGGTGCTGTGTTGGATCAGTTTTCACCAGGACTGTATTTCAAATATAACATAAAAAAATAAGCTGCACACAGTCTCTTTAATTTCACTGCTTCTTCACTTTATTACCTCTACAAAGGAGGTTAGGTTTTTGCCGGGGTTTATCTGTCATGAGTCATGACTCAAACAGTTACAGATGGGTCTTGATGAAATTTTCAGGAGATGTTGGGAATGTTACCAGGAATAGACGATTACATTTTGGTGATGATCCAGAAGAGATCCTGGATTCTGGGTCACTTTTAAATTTTTGTTAACATTGCAGTCAATGGAGTTTCAAAATGTGTTTCTCAATATCTCGGTTGATTATTGACCGATGTTTATGGAAGTTGACACAGTCATGTGGGGAGGGGACCTCTATCCTACCACCCAATTTCATCCGGATCAAAACCGGATTGCGGATACTGTTGTGATTTATTTTTTGTAAAATGTGGGTACAAAACTGCTGGGTGGATCTTGATAAAAAAAAAAATCTGAAGATGGGTCTTGGTCTAACTTAGATCCCATTAAATTTTGAGAGTGATCCGGATACCCGTCTAAATACAAAAACAAAATCTGGATAAAACAAAAATCATGTCTTGTAAAATTCACACTCAATTCACACCAAAAATCACAGTCATACAGGGGGTCCAATATGAACTATCATGTAAAATGTCTTCTGGATCGGATCCAGAATGAGGTCAGGATATTAAATATTAAATATTTCATTATTTGATATTTAATAATAAAATATAAAATTTTAACATTGAAAATCCAATTTATGGATTCAACAATCAGTTAAAAATACACATCGACTCCGATTCACTTTAACTTTGCATGGTTGGTGTATAAAGATATCAAAAACAATTTAGAACCTTTTGATGAGGATCCAGATCACCATGTGGACGGTGTAAATCCAATTAGGAGGGGAATGAGCTGCTTGGCGGAGGTCTGAGCTCTCTGAGAGCTTTTCAATTTGTTCATGAACCGATTGTTTCTATTGACACGCTGAATAATTGCACGCTCTTTATTTGTGAAATTTAAGTGATGGAAAGAAACATGAAGCAGAACAAACTCACACCCTTGTTAATTACTCCATTAACCTTTGAACCGAGAGTTGGATGCAGCTTCATTTCCTAATAAAACACTTGCTGTTTATCATTTCATTGCATCTCAGAAGACGGAGTAGGAGAGCTGCGTTTAGGTCAGGAAGTATATTTGTGTCCATTCCTGTGATTTCAATTAGTCAGCTGAAGCGCCAAAAAAAAAACCCCACTGGGGATTTAAAGGGATTTAATCCTCTCCGGCTATGTGTCTATCAATTAGCCACACCATTAATCCCCATGGCATAATCTCATTAGATAGAGCTCCTCTAATGAGAAACCGGGAGAGAAAGCAGAGCGGCAGGCAACAAGTGAGGAGAGAGGGAGAAAAATGAGGCTGGGTTCTCATCCAGGTAGGCAGCGTGGAGAAGAGGCAATTAATGGGTCCAAGCACAGAGGGGGGGACAAGAGATCATCTTTACAGGAGGCTTTATAAAGAAAATACCAGGTTGAGTATGAGGAAGGGGAAAGAGGGTGCTGCTAAATGATCTCCACCGAATCATCCCAGAGATTAAAGCATCCAGTAATAAAGCTAAATTAACCTTTCACTGTGAGCTGCGCTGCGGTCTCATCTGCATTGAGGAGCTTTGAGGAGCAACGCTATTAAGATAGCCATCAGAGGTGGGCCGCGCTGCACTGAAATAATCATCTAGATGGTAAAAGGTCACTTCAGTCGCAGCCAGTAAGCAGATTAGCTTCAAGGAAGACTTTATTTAATTGGTTTGGCTGAACTTCTCATGGCAAATTAAAAGAGCAAAACAAATTCAACTTACCCGCTTGATAAATGGAACGCACGCCGTGGACCGAAAGCTTTGCTGCTGGCTTCCAGCCACTGTTTCTGTGTGGGTAAATCAAGTTCTCCTCTTCAAACAGGTCCAAGCCTGGTTCCTATCTAGATAAAGACTGTTCGGATGATGGAGCTGGGAGCAGTCCATCATGAACGCATGAATGTGAGACAACCAGCCTACACGGGTCTTGAACTGGTTCAACATTCGGCACAAGTGGAACATCAGTTTCATTTTGAATCTCCATTAAAGTATGTCTCTCAATACAAGAGGGAAAGGACGGATGAGAAAGAAGAAATTGTAGAAGAGGAAAATAATGGCGGAGACATAATGACCTTAATGAAGGGCTGTTAATCGGAATCGTATGTGTGGAATGGACACCAAGGGAATCTGAAAATCTCACATATCAGTTCAGAAAAAGACAAAAGGGGATGAATAATTGACGCATTCTGTACTCGATGGTTGTATAAACTCTCTCTCTCTCTCTCTCTCAACCCGATGCAGATGTCCGTCCGTCTCGAGGCGGGATCTGCTCGGAGGTTTATAACTGTTACAAGTCGCTGTTTCCTCTCGAGCGTCACCAGTGAGCCTGCTTCGTCCAGACGTTTTCTCTTTTTTGTTTTTAAAGTGTGATGAAATAACTTTTGCTGTGCTGTATAAATAAATTGACTCGACTTTATGTTATTGCCGTCACGAGCATATTAGCGCACCGATGCGCATTTAGCTCAACAGCTGTGCCGAAGCAAAGCCGCTAATTTGGCTCGAGGCTCTGTGGATTTGTTTCATTGTGTTTTCCTGTTAAACTTTATGAAATCAAATCACTGACACACATTAAGATGGGATTTCAAGACATGCTGTTGCTCCAGCCTACGAGGACCGGCTAAGTTGTGAGAAATAACCGAGCTGCTTATGACTCCCGCCCTCAAAACATGCACCTCCTTGGCCTCCTTCAAAACGGCCCTAAAAATACACCTTTCAGGGGGACAGAAACGGAGATAGTCATCGCGACTCAATCCGGATCAACCCCCCCCCACCCCCTTTTTTGTCCACCTACGTTGCACATATTAAGTGTCTTGGTAATTTATTGTAATTTATGTAATTTATTGTCATTCATTGTCATTTTACATCTGTGGTGTAAAATTATTTTTTATTTTTTTATTTTTCTAATGTTATTTTGCATAAATTGAGTAATTTAATATTGGTTTTATTTTTATTTGTATTGCAAAAATTGTACTGTTAAATGTCGATGATTTATGTACTAAGGACTTTCAACGGAAACAAGACCGCAAGGGCTTTTTTGAAATGCTCCTCTTAGACAGGATGTTTGACTTTATTCGTACTGTAATACATGCTACTGTGTGACTGTACTTGTACCCTAACATTCTATCTAATAAATATATCCATCATCATCATCACGTTGTGCATCAATAATTCATGCAACTGGTGAAAACGAGTCTGTAAATGACTTCTGTGAGCGCCGCTGCTTCCTGGAGATGCAAAAGTAAGTAGTTGAAATATCACTGGGATGCAGGAGTTGTACTAACTTGGACCTGGAAGTGACGCTATTGAGCATTTCTAGTGGGATATTGGTACTTTTACTTATGTAAATGGTACCATATAGGGTGTACTCATGCAGAACTGAACCCTCTAATTATGAGCACATTTGTAAACTGGAGCCGCATCCTGTCGCAGAGTGGCTGCTCTAATCAACTGGATGTAATTCCTCACTTTAGTCACAGTTTAAGTGCCTTCGCTGGGACTGTGGCTTAAATACTAAAATCGTGGGAGATAATTCCTTCACAGTCAAGTCATTCCCCGGTGTCCGTAACGGTGCAAAGGAGCTTCCACTCTCATCTGCTCCTCTGTTTCCCTCTGTCGGCGTCACTCCGGGAAGAGAGACCAACACTTATCCATGAATAGTGTATGCGCGGCACGGTCGTCGTTATAAATAAATAATTGTCCTCCACGCATGTCTCCAGAATTACTCTTGTAAGTGTAATGTTAATATTACAATAACACGACAGGGAGGAAGAGTTTCAAGGTGTCCATTGTAAGCTGATTAGTCGGGGGGGCTTGGTGACTGTTCTTCTACGTCTTGCGTGTGTAAGCTCCTTTCACATTTCAAGAAGAAATTTAATTTGCATATTTTTCTTGGTGATTACCCACAAATGACACTTTCATACATAAATCTGGATGAATTCCATAAACATGTCAACTGAGATATTGAGGAACAAATTTTGACTCTCCATTGAAATTTCAAACTGACCCAGAATCCAGGATCTCTTCTGGATCATCACCAAAATGTAATCGCCTGTTTCTGCTAACATTCCTAAGATCCGTCGTGGCCTTTTTGAGTTATCTCGCTAACGGACGGACAAACAAACGCCAGCGATTGCATAACCCCCTCTGTGGCAGTGATTAGCATTTCCCTGTGGTGCAGCATCACAAGGCTGCTCTCATGCTTGCAGCATCTTATTCAGCGTCTATCTTTGGACTTGTGCCTCAGACATCACAGCAAAGAGTTGTTGTTTTTTTTCCTTTGTCATTCTAGAGTGCAGCACCTAATCCAAATCCATTAAAAAGGGCAACGGGCTATTAACCCCAACATCAATACCTCGCAGGTTCAGCCACGCTTACAAACCTATTTCAGCCGCGGTCATAAATGCTGATCTTATTGTAGCAGAGCCTCCCAGATGAGGCCGTTACAAAAGGGTCCTAAAGTCAGCGCTAAGCCGGGTGGAACAAGGGCATGGACGCGCAGGAAATGGACTTGTGAGAGCGAGTAAACTGGTGAACTGTTGTTGTGTGTCATGTTTCAGGGTCCGATTCCTCAGAAAAGGCTCAAATGTATTCACGTCCATTGGAGGATATGAATGGCTACAGGCTACTGCAATTATTCACGTCATAAATGGATGACAAAGTGCAGCGAATGGATCACAGTTCATCCTAATCAGATTCTCATGTCCCTCCTAGGACATCGTTTTATTCATACATTCAAATCAAATCAACGGCATCCAAACACGCATTGAAATGTTAGATTTTTTTTTTTTTCTTTTAGAATTGCATATCTGAAAACTTTATACAGTGGGATTTTGAGTGGAATTTTGAATTTCCAAAAAGTATAAATGTAAAAAATTAAAAGAAAATGACAGCATTTTTAGTCAATAAAGTCTCAATAAGGATTTTCAAACCTATAACATTGATCTAAGTCGTGGGGGCTCGGGGAAAGTTTTCATCAGCCTAAAACCCCCACTAAAACTCAAACCTTCAAAGGGTGTAAACAAAGAATTCATCATAAAGCAGCACCCACATTTCATACATTAGTGTGCCGGCACCAGTGCCAAAGTGAAGATGTGTTCTATTATATAGACTCACCCTAAGGTGAGAGCAACTGAATGTAACAAATGAATAACGCGCCCCTTTAATAAATGTCATGGAAGAAAGCAGTGATGTTACTCCGCTCCTGTTGCCTCTGGCAAGCTCAGGGTGTTTATTTCACCCTCAGGTATGGTGACAGAAATGTCGCTAGGCAACCGTCCCATCCCTGTTGTTCCCCTGCCTCTGGCACTCAAGCGGCAGCTCATGGGGACTTAACTTTAAAAGTGCAAGTGGTGTGTTGAGGAGTGGAAGTGGGATTTGCCGTGAAGAATATACGAGTAGGTAGAAGGTTTGGGCCGAACACGGATCACCACTGACACACACCATGGAGGGGGGTGGGGGGAGTGGGGGGGGTGGGGGCACACTCTACTCTCTCAAAAGCCTGGAGGACAAAACAAAACCATGTGATGTCATTTAAAAATCCAATTTTGTCTGCCAAATTTAGTGAAGAATTGCCAGCAGGTATCCGACACAGCGTGCGTCAGAGCATGAAGTCGAACAGCTTCAGTCCACGTGAGCAACACAACAATCTGTCATTTTCTCCATTTTTATTTATTTTTTTGCCACCCAAGCGGCTCACAGTCGCACTTTCGTTTGGGAAAACAAAATTGTGGCTTATTATCCCACTGATGGCTCCAAATATACTCTTATTGTTCCCCGCAGACACAAAGGCTGCTCCCAATCACTGGGACATCCGGCTGCTTTCCCAGTGGCCTGATTACTTACTGAATGTTTGGGTCTGATGTTGCAGCTGTTGGTCTGATAATGGCGATGGACTCAAATGAGACAAAGACATTTATTAAACTGCATGTGATTGTGCTCAAATTATGCTAATTTAGACTCAAGGGACACAGACTGTGTCTACATGTGGCTTTACAGATGTTGGAGGATTAAGGGGAATTATCACAAGCAGGTAGAGCAAGAAGGAGTTAAAGCCATTGGGCTTGTTCGTGCAGAAAGTGGAAATATTCTCAGCATCCTCCAGCACACAGGAGGTTCATGATAATACAATGCTGCCCTCTGCTGCCCTGCAATGAAATACGGAAATCATCATTCGAAGAGACAAAACAAGTTAGTGTAAAAAAAAATATTTATTCAAAATGTTCAATAGAGAAAACACATTTTCTGTTGTATAGTAAATACTCAATACTCATGTAAAATGTACAAACATGCAGGAAGACGTTCCAGTTTGTTCGACCAGAGCGACAGTCAGTCAGTAATAAAATAGTTTGTTTTTTAAATACAATTTGTGACAGCTACAAAAATATAAATAACTTTCCAGTGGACGCGTGTGAAGAGCCGTCAGAAAACCAATTCAATTCAAGGGATCAATACAAAACCTCTTTTTGCTCCCTGAATACGCCCCACAAAATGTCAAAACTGAATTTAACCACATACAAGCGCATTGCTTTTTTAATTTAAGCGATGAGGAAACAAGTGCAATGAAATAAATAACTAAACAACCAAGTTTTAGTAAATAAATATGCAGAAGAAGAAAATCAAATAGTGGGAAAGACAGAAAGCTTACGCTACGGCACATGAAGGGTTAATTGCTCTAGGATGGCTATATGGCTTATTCACAGTCAGGAAGGCAACTCAGTCGGTGATCTGTAAACTACTCCACTCTGACGGGAGGGAGGGAGAGCGAACTGTGCCAGGTGACTTGTGTTTTGCACTTCCTGTAAACGTTGTGAGGAGTAAATAAAGGAACATTAGTCTACGGCTGCCCTGGAAAAGATACATTCATCTGGGAGGAAGAATATTTGGCGTGTTCATCTCAAGGACCTTAAGTCGCTGCGCTCCTCTTCATCATGTATAAGAGCTCTCTGTGGTGGGAGCAGTTGCTCTTCCCACACACTTCATTTCCCCCCCCCCCCTCTCCTCCCTCATCCTCTCCTCTGACTACAAGCCTATTTGAGAAAGCCCTTGTAGAGGAGAAGGGAGTGCTTGGTAAATCTCTCATTCTCCATACAGAAGAGCAGATCCCTGAGATTGGCACGCGTGACGCGCTGCTGCGTGGGTCTGGGGCCCAATGGCGCCGCCCCGTCGAGCGGAGAGGGGCCCGATCCTGAGCCCTGTGGGATGAAAGAGAGAGAGAGTGGGTGAGTGGGTGTCATGAGAAGAGTCAGACAGTTATGAACGGACATGAATGAAGGTGTTTGGCGGGCACTTGATCCACGTCACCTCATTGTGGAATTATTTTAAAGGAAGAACCGCAAGAATAAAATACATTTAAATAAAAATAATCAAACAGGTGCTTTACCTGACAGCTATCCCATAATAAACAACAACGAATGGAGAATGGACCTCACTGGAAAAAACGCTACCTCGGCCGCGGCGGATGAGGAGTCCAGAAGCGTCCTCTTTTTCCTGGGACTGATGGCTGCCAGAGCCGCCTGGTTGGTCTCCCTCTGTCTCATCTGCTCCAGCTCCTGCTGCCACATCTGGACACAGCGTGTATGAAATCAAGCGCACGCCGTCCATTGATACAGAACCAGAGAAGTACTGACGGGCCGCCTCTCGTCTCACTTCTTTTGCCTTCTGTTTCAAGCGCAGCTGCTCCGGGTCGCCTTGCCGAGTTGGAGACTGCAAAGCCGAAAAACAAGATGCGTCGCTAACTGATGAGAAAGAAATCTGAACATTCATGATGGAAAGCGATGCTTTTTAATGGTTCCAATCCTTCTCACGCCACCTTTCAGTATTTTACACACACAGACAAATCACGCAGTTTGCCTGGAACTTAGTTTGCCGTGTCAAAATCATTTTTTTAATCCGTGTCTCATTTTGTTTCTCACGTCACAAACCTGCTGAGATTTAATTAACTTTAATAAATGTGCTGCCACGGCCAATCATATATCACACTGTGCATTTGTTAGCTGCTGTTTGAGCTGCATCCTGACGGTGAGTCAAAATTATTACCAGCAGGAGAACATTTGTCAAACCTAATAGGGTAGGTCCGGGCCTGCGCATTTAATCGAAAGGCAAAGTTAACAGATGCCAAAGTGTGTCCTCGGAACAATTCAACATCAAAAACTCCCAGCCGATGGACGGCTTATCGATTTACACGCGTTTGAGCTAAATGTAGAGTATGTTTTAACCCAATGAGACCGGGTCAGCGCCTCGAGGCTCGTACCTTTGCTGCTTTTAGGAGGAGCTCCCTCTCCTGCTCCTCCTTCCGTTGTTTCTCTAACTGGTCCAGCTGCTCAAAGAACTTGAGCTGAGTGCGAGCGTCGCTGCTCTGCTGGTAGTTGCCCTCCTCCTGGAGGCAGGCAGCGGCGTTTCAATGCCATCCCGTTAAAGGTCAAAAGATTACAGCGCAAATTCTAATATATTAATGTGACCTTAAGACACTGTAAAGCTGCACCATTTTTTAATTTTTTTGCAGAAATATATTTCGTGCAAAAACTAAAGCTAATCCCTCCAGCCATGCCGTAAATGAACCTTGAAGTTGGTGTTTCTCTGCTGGGCCACTTGGGAAACCTTTTCCAGCAGGTTCTGGAGCCGCTGCTGAGTCGCGTGGGAGACGCAGTTCACGGCCTCAGCGCTCAGCTCTGTCACGCCGTACCTCCTGCCTGGAGAAACGAAGAGGCGAGGCATCGCTGTGCCTTTAGGAGGGGACGGGATGGGCAATAGTAACGGCGTGGCAAGTGTCTCACCGATCTCCAGCATTCTCTTTTCCAGAATGGGACAGGAGAGGAACGCCTCTTCCTTACAGGAATGTGTCACGAATCCCACGATTCCCGAACTGGTTGCTAGTTTATCGCTTTCCTCTGTGAGCTTGACTCCAGCCATGGAGGCCACGTCGTTGAGGTCCTCATTGTCGCTGCAAACATACAGGCAGAGCGGCAAACCGGCACACGAGGCTAAAGACCGTGAGTCGTGATGCATCATGAGACGCTTCAGGAGTAGCTTTGAATGTTCGTATTTATCCATCTATGCATGAGTTCTTACCTTAACGGATGCTGCCAGTGAGGCACGTTAAACATACAACGTCTCTGGGTACATTCAATGATCCTCCTTATGAGAGATCATTTAATAATTCTGTAATTTGTGTTCTTACTCGAAAGTGCTTAGCTTGTTCTTTGGACTCCAGGTAGAGGCGTGCCCAGGGGTCTGATTCCCGAGCGTCGCCGCGGGGGTCAAAGGTGAGGTCACCTGAGGGCTCAGCAATGCTCCTTGCTGTTGAGCTGGAATAACCTGCAAACGTAGATGAGGCGATTGTTAGCAGAAGGATGCGCCTTTATGTCTGAAACGGGTGCGATGCCTGACATTTGACTGGCTGTTTACCAGTGAGGAGGCCTGCGTGGGTCGAGTCACTGCTGGCTGGAGCTGGGACCTGCTGCCTGGGGCAGTGGGAGGGGGGGCTAGGTTGCCCAGGACCACCATGCTGGGGATCGTTGAGGCCAGCTGGGGGGGCTGACTCTGCAGGATGAAGGCGGCTGAGTCCGGCATGAGCTGCCTTAAGGCGGGGAGGCTTCTCTGCACAGGACCACCGAGGGGGGGGGGGGGGGGGGGGCGTTACAGAACACTGAAAGACGACTGATCAGGTGGGTGGAAATCATTTCTCACCTTAAGGAAAGGCACAAGGTAGGGTTGGGGCGAGGAGTTTAGCGCTTTGCATAGTTTGCTGGTGAATTCCTCACATTCCAGTTTGTCCTCCTGGCACAATAAAAAAAACAAAAAAAAAAACAAGCTGCCAGGTCTGACGGTTTCTCAGAGCCTTTTATTTTGCGTTTGAAGTGGCGGCCGGCGTGCCCCTGCGCGGCGCTCACCAGCAGGTCCTTGACCAGCTCGCTCACGTTCGCTGCCGCTGTCGACTGGTTTCCAGAAGACGCAAACTTGATCAATGTCGACAAGAAACGCTCGCATTTCTTCACATTCTCCATCTTCTCCGAAGACAAAAACACAAATCGCTGAGATAAGAAGCACGTCTAAGTCCCGCCTCCAAACATAAACCACATTAACCATTCCAATCCGACCCTTTTTATCTCATCGCCCTTCGGCTGAGCGATCTAGATTTGAACCTGTGACCTTCTTGCTGTGACGCAACAGCGCCACTCACTGCGCCGCTCACCGCGCCGCCCGGATGGATGAACAATGGTATTTACATTTTTTAAATCGTGTTGAGTCGACCGTAACATTTCGATGGGATCGTATTTCATTTTGTTAAATACCTCTATTTCGTGAAGCAAGAAAAAAAACCAGATAAAATAAATAACTATTTGTTGACAGTTGATACTTCATACATCACAATGATGTAAACGCCGCCCTACTTTCCACACAGCTGCGCTCACATTTTGTTTAATGGTGATGTCCCTCAGCTGCAGGCAGAAGGACTCATAAATAGTTTCTGTGATCTTACCTGGCCAGGAGAGATGCTCGTTGGCGTGGCAGTCTCTGGTGCCGTGCCCCCCCGCGCCTGGGCCGGGAGGGGGGTCACCAGCAGGGGCCCATTCTGGCTTTGCAGAACCACCATCCCTGAAGTTATAAAGAATAAAAGAGCACAAACT
>NC_090904.1:12604502-12636433 GCF_040956055.1 Brachionichthys hirsutus
TACAACCAGCTGGCGGCCACTTCCCTCCTGAACCAGCAGTACAACGCGGCGCTGGGTCAAGGTACCGTGAACGTCTCCGCTGGAGTGTCGGATGCGTCTAAGCTGTTTTTCAACGCGGTTTCCTGCGCAGGGCTTCACAACATCGCAGCCAGGAGAGCTCCGATGGTCGAGCAGGCGGTGCAGACGGTGCCGCTGGCCAGCGCTGAACCGAAGGAGAAGGCTTCCACTGAGCCGCAGGCCAAGGCGCCGGACCGTCCGGCCCAGCTCTCCGGCAGGAGCACCGCTCGGGTTCAGAAGGAGAACGTGCCCGGCAGTGAGTGAACATGGCGGGAGCGCGAGGGAAGTCGTGTGTCTTTTTTTTCTGATGGAAGATTCTGCGTTTTAGGCCGGGCGCCGGCTGAGGAGGTCGCCGCCAGGAATCCAACTGGCGCCACTGAGAAGCAGAAGCAGAGGCAAAAACAAGGTAGCGAAATGGGGCGGGGCGCGACGGGGGGGGGGGGGTCTGTTTGGTCGCCGCGGCTTCTGCTGAAGGAAGCCGCGAGATTAGACGCGGCCGGTTTGACTTGAGGTTTGATCTGGCGACAGGAAGTCGCCGCTCCAGGAACCGAAGCAGAGGCCAGCTCCTCGTGAAAAGCGCCAACGCCACCACCTTGCAGTTCGAGTCGGATTTTGATTTTGAAACGGCAAACGCTCAGTTTAAAAATGATCTGAGAAAGGACGTCGTAGGTGGGTAGTTTTATTTTATTTTATCGAGGGCGTTTCGTTGAAGTCCCGGCCTGTATTTAATGCCTTCTGGAATCCTTCGTGTCGCTGCAGTTGATAAGGCGGACGCTTTGGAGCCCCGGGACGACCGGGGATCGGAGGAGGAGGAACATCACGGAGACAAATACTACGACAAATCCAAATGCTTCTTCGACAACGTCTCCTCAGAGCTGAAGCCCAGGTGATGGTCTGACTCTGGTCCTCACCGCCGGTGTTTTCTTTGCGCATTAATTGTTTCCATCCTCAGGAGAACCTCCTGGGCGGAGGAGAAAAAGCTGAACATGGAAACCTTCGGAGTGCCGGGCCGTTTCCTGAAAGGCAGAGGCTTCAGGGGCCGAGGGCGTGGCAGGCCGGTCGCCACCGACCGGCGACCCCTCCCAAAAATTGGTAGTGGGAGGGTGTGAAAACGGGTGTAATTTAGTTTCCTGTAAATATTGTAGTTTTCTAGTTATTTAAAAGGTGCCTCCCCTTTTCCCCCAATTTGAAGGACATGGAAATGTAGTTTTTGTTTCTTAGGGAACTTCGCCTATTTCTGTGACGTGGGAGAGCCGTCTCCTCTAATCAAGCAGCTGTGTGCTAGAGAAGTTTATTTGGCAGCTTAGTTAACTGCTCTGATTTGTTTGAGATGTTTGTTTATTTTTGAGAAATGAATTAATCCTTCGTTGACTTGTTTGTATAAATAGAACTCCAAACGGCTGTACTTTAATTTATTCACCCCCTGTTTGTCAAGTTAAGAATGTGGAGGACTTGAACGGTTGCTATTAAATATCGTAAATACACTGGTCATCTCTGCTTCTCCACTTTCTTCCATGTTCCTGACTTGAGTTCTTAAAAACAGGCTTTGTCGCGTAAAAAAACTTCACCTTACAAATGGAACTTTTTATAGACTTGCAAATGGACGTCGGTTGAATGGTGCTGATCCAAGTCTGTGATTCCATGAGCTCCTGACTGCTCAGTCCTTCTGAAAATACTGCAGTTTACAAATCTGAAACCTCCAACTCAAATTAAGAGCAGTCTTGGTCTACAGTTTGTGTATGCTTTGAAATGTTCTCTTTAAATGATCTTAAAAAGCCACAGATTTGTGTAGGTTATATTGCATCATATCATGTTAAACTAAACCACAGAATTAGACATCCGAGAATTTCTCATCTACAAGGTCGAGTAACATTTCACCTTAAAATCATGAAATCACTTGCTGCAGAACGGGAGGAGGACGTTTGAGCCCTGCATCCAACTATGAGTATAGGAGGATACACACCCGCGTATATGCACAGTCCAGTAATCAGCGGTTACTCCAAGTACACAACGTGTGTGTGACGTACACTGTGCAATCCTCAGCATAGGCTGTGTTTCATAATGCTGCCCTGCAGGTTCTGGTGGTACTCTCTGGTGCTGCTGGATCTATTTTGTAAGGAGCAGCAAAACACGTTTACAGTGATCAAAGAATGAAAAATAATCACCAGCTGTTTTATCCATTATTATTCACTTACTCACCTCTTCCCTTATTAAAACAGGAAATCTTATGGGACAAATATTCCCAACGTTTGCTGAAAATTTCATCAAGAGTCATCCTCAACCTTTTGAATTATGTTAGACGGGCAGAAATACAACCTCCTTGGTGGACATAAAAACCGTCGTGTGGAAGGCAGTTGAGAGGACTCCGTCGACCGTTGCCGTCCCCCTCCCCAACCATGATGTCCGTACCGTGCTGCAGGTGACGATCGGCTGTGGACACAATGGTGGAGTCTGACTTCTTCTCTGCCTCTCGAGGAGGAGGTGCAGCTCCTCCTCACATTATTGCGCTGCTTCATGTCCCCTTATTGTCCAACTGTGGGGACTCCAGGAGTGTCTCCTGCATTGGTGTTGGCGGTCTGACTGTCTGAAGAAGAGGATGACGATGTGGAGGACATGCGGGACTTGGCCTCCAGACCCTTGAGGACATGTCGAAAGAGTCCATTCCTGATTACTTCCTCGTTGTTGTTGTTGTTGTTTCCTTGGACTGTAAACCAGGCAGAATGTTTTGTTAGGGAACCTCAACCTGCTGGCGTGCGTACAGCTGTTCCATTTCCAGTCTCCGTACCTGCCAGTGGGGGATCCGGCACCCCCTCATCTCCACCAGAGCTGAAGAAAACATCCAGAGCCTCCTGGTCAGCGACATCGATCAGCTCCATCTGGTCCAATAAGTCCACGTTCACCTCCATGGACGAGATGCTGCCGATCGGCGCTGCGGGACAAAGCCAAGACATGCACATTTATATGAGCCCATGTTCATGCAGAAGTGTCGCGTATAGCCAAACTCACGTCTCTTGTAGTCACGGATGCAAAGGTGTGCCGAGGACAGGTAGGCGTCCACGTCGTGCTGGAAGACCTCCTCGAAGAAGCGCTGCCTGTCCCTCATCTTGAGCTGCTGTGTCGTGTCCACGTCTGGGATTCTCTGTCCACGCTCAGTCTCCGCTGGAGGAGAAGGGGTTAAATACGATCACGGGTTTGCACACCTGTTCCATTGAGTCTCAAGGCCTCAGAGCATGTGGATAAAACTGTTGGCAGCCAGAAGGGGGCGGCATTGAGTTGTAAGTGAGGTAGAATCTCCATGGATCGGCTGGTGAGAGACCTGGGACGTCATTTATCAACCCTGCGTACGCACAGATGTGCGAGTAAGAACGTTCCCACGTACGAACGTACGAACGTTTCCCATGGTCACTCTCCTTGGGAGTGACCAGGTTGGCTAGGATTAGAAATGAGACAATAAGAGGGACAGTGAAGGTTAGACGTTTTGGAGATAAGGTCAGAGAGGACAGACTTTGATGGTTTGGACATGTCCAGAGGAGAGACAGGGACGATATCGATAGAAGGATGCTGAGGATGGAACTGCCAGGGAACAGGGCTAGAGGTAGAAGATACATGGACGTAGTGAAGGAGGACATGAGAGTAGCTGGTTTTGGGGAGGACGATGCAAAGGACAGGGTGAAGTGGAGATGGTTGGGTTGCTGTGGAAACAAAACAGCCTCAGATGGCGGGTGAATTATTCAGTCAGCTTTGTGACATT
This sequence comes from Brachionichthys hirsutus, assembly GCF_040956055.1. Classification (NCBI taxonomy): domain Eukaryota; kingdom Metazoa; phylum Chordata; class Actinopteri; order Lophiiformes; family Brachionichthyidae; genus Brachionichthys; species Brachionichthys hirsutus. Next base: position 12,608,311 of record NC_090904.1, read on the forward strand.
TTGCCTTTGCAGCACTTCTGTCCTTGTCTGAGGTTGTGGTTCCTTTCCTTGTGCTGTTACACAATCACTCTGGCAGGGGGGGGGGGGGCTGCAGTGCTGATAGAGCAAGACGTCGGTTACAATCAGAAGCTTGACATGCAGGCGGAGGCCTTAATGTCAGAGGAGGCCGGACGCTTAACAGGTGGACGATTTTGCTTTCTTTTCCTTTCGACTCTGAGAAAATGCTTTTCATCTCAGCGTTTAAACAAAATGGCCGTGTTCGTTCAGTAACGATTGATGATTGCGTTGGCGTTTGAAGCCCTCCGCCCGTGGAGAGCTAAGGTTAGCTACAGGTAGCATCGATTTGGTTTCCATTGAGCCGCCTTGATCGATACATCTTCCCTGACCACATGCGACCCCTGCAACCTCTAACCGATCACGCAGCAGAATCCCCCCCCAAAAAAAGAAAACACAAATTCTTCAGTTTCACACAGCAAGTTCTCAGAATGTCCTGAAGCCGCTCGGGACAAAGAACAGAGACAAACGATCTATGTCTGAGTTCTTATTAGCTGATTTTACTTCTGTCTCTTTCTGCATTTCTCATGTCGATCTCATTTTATCTGCCTGTTGTCTTTCTAGTGTGTCTGTTTCTCTCTCTGTCCCCATTCTATCTTTCTTTCTGTTTCTCCATCTTCTTTCTCTGACTGTTTATTTTCCTGTCTATATTCCTTCCTCACCGCCTCACTCCGTCCTCTATCCCTTGTTATATCTCTCACTCCTTCCTTCTTCTCGTCCCAGATCACGGCCCAGGACCAGCTGGGAATGCAGAATGACTTGGACGGACGGAAGGACAGAGGAAAAGAGGGCTGACCGGACGGGGACGAATGCTACTTTGCCTCTCCACATATAAAGGCGAGTCCAGATCCTCGGCAAAGGGAGGAAGGGTCCATTCACAGCTGGACAAAAGAGGGATGAAGAGGAACGGGACTGGCCTGCACGCCTCACTCACGATGCTGCAGACAGGAAGTATGACGATAGTTTAAAAAACGAAGACGTTTGAGCTTGTATACATGCAGAGGAAGAAGAGAGGGGGGGGGGGGTTCTGCATTGTCATTGGTTCAAGAGGATGCCTTGACACCGACCCGGTTCTGTCTGAGGGCTGAAAGCCGTCGCGCCGACTGGCCGAACCGCTCCCTCCTGTGAATAGAAGCCAGCTGTGAGCCAAAGTGGACCGGACAGCTGGCCTGTCGACGGGACAACGGCATCTCTGGACGCTTCGCTCTCTCGCTCGTCTTGCTGTTTTATTTTTGGTTTCTCCCAAAAGCTGGCATTTACTGGGCTCCGGTTTCAAAGGACTGTAAATAATTAATGTGAGCTGTTGAGGTGTTTCTGTGTTTCTGTCTGCTCTACGTTTCAGTGCCTGCATGTCTGTGTTGTCTTTCTCATTGTCTCTGGGACAAAGCGGCGTCCCATCACCGTCCGACCGGTCCGGCAGGACAATAACGCTATCAGTGTTAACCCTCTCCTTCCTTCACTCCTGCCGGGAATGCTCCCAGACTCACAATGGGACTATTTGTAGGTCAGTGTCTCATCCCATTGTCCTCCATGAACCCACAAGCAGACTGTCATGTGTTGTCGTCAAACCCAATTGGATTCACCGGCTGACAAAGGGGACGCATGTCAGTTCTTTTTATCCTGGACTGACTAATCCTTTTATTCAGAATGAGTAAATTTATGACGTATTACTTGCAGCAATGCATCCGTCCAATCGCGGCTGGACGTCTCTGAGAGCTACCCTGCAGTCATTGTTAAGTAATTTTTTTTATAAAGTTCAGAAAAGGTCAAATAGGATTTTTGTCCTATTTGTATCACGTCTAGCTCAGACATTAAGATCCATATCAGAGAAGTGTGTCATAGTGTGATCAATCGAGGACACGGACAGGACATCATTTGTTCATTCTGGGTCGTGTCCGAGGAGACTCTACGTGGAGAATAGAAACTATTACTCGTGCATCCCGCGCTGGAGTCTGGAACACGCTCTCAGCAGCTGGCCGGTCCTTGACGGAACGGGACACCAACGTCCCGCTTCCTGGAGCGTTCCCACTACAAACAAAACAGAGCCCGGCGTGGAGAGAGGCGGGACAGAGCAACAGATGGGAGACGTCTTCTCTGGAGTCACGTCCCTGATCCTTTTTAGCCTCATGAAAGCACACAGTGACCTCACTAGGACTAATTCAGTTTCGGATCTGCATGCACAATCTCATTACGAATAAGAGATCATTGTTTAGAGCGCTGGGATGACCCAATCCCAGCCTGTGGGGGGGGGGGGGGGGGGGGCTATTCACTTGGTATTAGTGAACACTAGTCAGGGTGATGATTCAACATTCCTGTCTGATTTCTTTTTGGGGTTTATTCCTGAACACTCCGGGCGACATCATCGCATCACACCAGCTGCTGAGCTGTCCTCATTCATTTAGCAGTTTACCAGTACTATTATGTAGTATAGACACTGGACTTCATGATGTTTAGGTTTAAATGTCCGATATGAGTCTGTTGTCCTTCTGAGGAGGAACTATTCTACCGTGTCTTCACTATTAATCTCTATACTGTCCAAACGATTGGAGTCTGTCCTCTCTGACCTCGTCTCCAAAACGTCTTACCTTCACTGTCCCTCGTATTGTCTCATGTCTAATCCTATCCAACCTGGTCACTCCCAAGGAGAACCTCAGCATCTTCATCTCCACCACTTCTAGCTCCGCCTCCTGTCTTTTCCTCAGATCCACCGTCTCTAAGCCGTCCATCATGGCTGGCCTCAGACCTCCACTTCTCTAAATTCTCCTCTACCTGCTCTCCCTGCAGATCACAATGTCATCTGCAAACATCATGTTCCAAGGAGCTTCCTGTCTCACCTCATCTGTTAGTCTATCCATCACCATGGCAAACAAAAAGGGGCTCAGAGATGATCCCTGGTGCATTCCCACCTCTACACTAAACTCCCCTCGTGCAGCACCACAGTTCCTCTCTGGCCACCCTGTCATAGGCTTTCTCTATACGTAGACACGATGCTGCACCTCCTGACTTTCCCTGTACTTCTGTCCTGCTCTACAGCTAAAAATAACGTCTGTGTTAATGACTAATTCCCTAATTGACACAGAATAGGAGTAAAAAGGGTTTAAGAGGATGAGAGACTTACAGGGCAGGCGTTTGCTGTGCAGGTTGGCCGATGAGGAGCTCATGCTGCTGCTGGAGAATCAGATGATGACGAGCGTGTGGCGGCCGGGGTGTGAGGGGGGTGAGCAGAGAGGCTTGTTGATCATTTCCCGCCTCCTCCACTACCCAAGGGCGGATGTAAACTGTCACAACGATGCTCCGCTTCGCCTTTGGGCCACTTGGGTGAGGAGAGAATAAGTTTCAGGCTTTGTGGAGTAGACCAGCTGACCGGCGAAAGGGAGGAGGGAGGGAGAGAGAGCAATGGATTGAAAAGAGGGAAGGAGGCATTCTATCTGACAGAGTGGAAAATACCGAGGAGAGACAGGCACATGCCTTTGTTATTTTTGTCTCCTTACACCCCGCCCTCCTCCTCCTCCTCCTCCTCCTTCATGTTGGAGGCTCTCTCCTGTGTCACCTTCAGTGTTTAATGGTGTCAGATGAACACACACAAAAATGATCTTCATTTTGATCTACAAGTCTGCATTATAAGGTTATGTATTATAAAGTTATAGTTCAGTCCATTTATTGAAAGCAGAGACAACAGTTTCCATTTAAATTATTTAATCAATGTTTATTTCGCATATAATTCAAACATGACACTGCTTGTGCGTCCACTTTAGAATATTTGCATATACAGTAAAGGATTTTGATTCCATTTTGGGTGCATTCAGGTGTAATGGGACATAGTACAACTGGAGAGGGTTGGTTTGTTAAACTGGTCTGAATGACTGATCTGAGTGTGTGCTGGGCGCCATCTAGTGGACAACAGCTGACACTACGGCCAGAGAGCTGCGCTTTGGTTGCAGGTGTGTGTGAGAATAAGCACAAAGTGCGCCACCAACATGTCATCCTGTTCATAGAGAAATTGTATAAATGTTTTATGAAGAATTACTGCAAACCGTAATGCTGATTTTTCTTCATTGGAAATTAATAACAAACCTTTGTATATACCGTATTTTCCGGATTATAAGTCGCGGTTTTTGTCATAGTTTGGTCGGGGGTGCGACTTATAAATCGGAGCAACTTATATATGTTTTTTTTTACAAAATCTGTGAGCGCAGAGACAGTAGCCTAAACATTTCTATAAAAGGTGTCACAGGGAACTCTGTGACCCGTCAGAATCTGTCGCGGTTTCTGGAGGTTCATATTTATCTGTCACACCTGTTATCTAAAAACACCAATTAGAAGGGCTGATTGAAAATGGCGCCGAAAAGAAAGTCATATTCCGCGGCTTACAAGCTTCAGATAGTGAAATATGGAGCCGAAAACGGCAATCGAGCAGCAGAAAGAAAGTTTGGAGTGAGCGAAAAACTTGTAAGGGACTGGCGAAAAGCGGAGGTTACGCTTACTGAAATGAAGAAAACAAAGAAAGCTAATCGCGGGCGACAAGCTAGGTGGCCGCAGTTGGAGGAACGAGTTCACGCATGGGTGCTTGAACAACGTGCTGCTGGGAGAGGTTTGTCAACGGTGCAGTTGCGTCTCCACGCCCAAGTGGTTGCCAGGGCGGTGAATATAAACGGCTTTGCGGGAGGACCTTCTTGGTGTTACCGCTTCATGCAATGCAAACGCCTCTCTATCAGAGCTAGGACGACACTGTCCCAAAAACTGCCAGCGGACTTCCAAGCCAAGGTTGACAGTTTCCGCGCGTTCATTGAAAAGCATGTAAGTGATCACAACGTGACACCGGATCATATTATTAACATGGACGAGGTCCCCCTCACTTTTGACATCCCCATGGGCCGAAGTGTTGCAGAGAAAGGGCAAAAAAGTGTGAATATCGTTACAACTGGTCATGAGAGATCACACTTCACAGTGGTGCTGGCATGTTGTGGAGACGGATCAAAATTGCCACCGATGGTCATTTTCAAACGAAAAACCATGCCAAAAATCCAATCCTCCTCAGTTGAAGTCGCCGTGAACGAGAAAGGGTGGATTGATCAAGAAATGATGAACTTGTGGCTTACAAAGTGCTACAATAAGCGACCGGATGGCTTCTTTAGAGCACGCAAAGCTCTGCTTGTGATGGATAGCATGAGAGCGCACATCACACCACAGTTAAAAAATAAATTAAAAGTTCTCAACTCCATACCTGCCATCATCCCTGGAGGCTTAACCAAAATACTCCAGCCACTTGATATCTCCGTGAATAGGAGCTTTAAGGCAGTTTTGCGTAACCTGTGGGAGCAGTGGATGACGGATGGAGAGCACAGCTTCACGGCAACCGGGAGAATGCGCCATGCAACTTTCCTGGAAGTCATTGAATGGATCGACAAAGCATGGGCTTCAGTGACAACCGCAACCATCCTGTCGGGATTCAGAAAGGCTGGAATAATTGGAACTGCAACTGACGACGAGTCTGATGTAAGCGACGTAGAAGAGGAAGCGGCGTCTTGTCTACCTGCCGAGTTGGGGGAGTTGTTCAGAAGTGACACTGAGGATGAAGATTTCCTTGGATTTCGTGATTCGGAATAAAACCTGATATTTTGGTAAACGTGTTAGCATGTTCTTTGTGCTATATGTTGTTTGGTGTTTATCCTCCAGTGCAACCTATATATGGTTTTTTCTTCTTAATTATGCATTTTTTGGCTGGTGCGACCTACAATCCGGAGCGACGTATAATCCAAAAAATACGGTACTAATATAAGCATCACAAGTCCCTGCTGAGACTCATATTTGGCATTTGTGACATCCAGAAAGATGAAACGTGTGCAGGGTGTAATTTAGCAGTTGGGAAGTGGTGGGAGGCGCTGGTGATTTCTATCAATAAAAGCATGCCGTTGGTAAATGTCAGCGGTTGATGTGGTTCAAGCTTGAATGTGCTACTTGTGGCAAAAACTGAAATGCAGCTTCTTACCATGCCATGACCTCTCTCCTGCGTGTGTGCGTGTGTGTGTGTGTGTGTGTGTGTGTGTGTGTGTGTGTGTGTGTGTGTGTGTGCGTGTGCGTGCATCTACATTAAAGAACGGAGAATAGAGAGAACAGCGAGCTAGATAAAGAGCAAGCGAGTGGGCAGAGGAAGCATGTTGTGACTCAGAGTGAGAGAGAGTCTTCACCTCAGACTAAGTCCTGCGTGGGCCGTCCCATAACTGGGGGGTTCACCTGCCCTGCAGAATCAATAGCCGAGACCTGAGCTGCAGCGGTGAACCTGAGGCCGAGCGCCCTGTGGATTGTGTTTTAAAATGAGATGCAAGGAAGAGACATGAAGATGGGGATGCATGCAGCGGGGCGTGTGTGTGTGTGGGGGGGGGGGGGGGGGCATTGTTTATGTCTTCTGCACAACAATGAAAGGCCTTTGTTAGCGTCGACCTTTTGAGCGTTTAGTAATTACTGGCTTTTATACGCTCAAACCTTTTCATGTGTCACTGAGGATCAGACATAATCAGGCAAGATTTTTTTTCATTGATGTGACAAACCCAGCAGGTGAGAAATGGCATCTCTATTCCAGCAGACTGCACAGGTTTATGTTCATTTTCCCAGCAGCCCTGCGCCCATCAGATGAGGAGCTGCACAGCCGTCTCATTTCTAATTATACATCCAACAACAGAGAACTATGGAGCCGGGTGGGAGTGGAATATGACAAGAGGAAGGGGAGTCTGATGGCGAATGGCCGAGTGGCCGATAGAGCTACTCGGAGTGGAAAACACACGGTGAGCATCTTCACAATGTTCGCGTTAGAGAGGGTGAGAGACATCAAGTCAGTCTGAGAAGGTTAAGAGGACTGGCTGAGTCAGAAGAGTGGGAGTGCAAAACGTAAAGGCAAGTAGGAGGGAGGAGAAGTGGAAAGGAGGCGATGCACAGTCTGCAGGCTTCGTCTGGTTGCTTCTGATTGCTCTGCTGGGTTCTGTTTGCGCACCTGCAGCCTTGTAGGACGACGGGAAGACAGATGGAAATGAGCATGGACGTGCCTGCTTTGTGAATGCTGGTGCACAGAGAGAGACACGGGTGGATGGATGGTTGGAGGAACATATAGGTAAGCACCCAGAAAACAAAGCAAAACCGGTTTATTTAGCATTTTGATTCAAAAAGATGCATTGGTCTAAATCTAAAAGCGTGTTTGAGGAAGGATTCAGCCCTGGAGGGTTAGATGCATTTGCATTTGTAGATCAGCATCCTGCAGAGAAGCCTGCATTCAGCCCCAGCATGAGCCGGTCTGGGTCATGGTCCCATCGTACCCGGCTGAGAGGCAGACGGCAGCACGTCTAGAATCATTTGAATGCATTTACATTTACACTGCAGGCATTATTTTATGCCACCTTGTGTTGTATATGATAAAGGTGTGAGGGCATTGTCTGTTCACATGCACACATATTATATAGAGGAACAGCTCATATCAGCTTGCCAGGCACGGTGACAGAAATCCATTCTTCAGCAGTGCGAAGCGACGGCGGTGACGTAACGCATGGAATTTAGAGCTTTGCATTGAAGCACTATAAAGTGTCTGCAAAACATGTGTGAAATTTTGCCCCCCCCACTCACCGCCCTGCACTCATCCGAGGAAGAACAACGATGATTCAGCAGTTGTGTGAAGGAGTTTTGAATCTGTGCCTGCATTGTATTTATGCCATTACAACACCTACCAAGCGTTTTTTTTCTTCATCAACCTCCGGCAACTTTGTTACCATAGCAACTTTTTTCCCCTAAAGGAGTCGCTTAAGTTCCATCAAATTAAAGCCACATTAGTATGTATAGCAGGATAATAGCAGCATAATAATCTCACCAGGTGGTGCGTTCAGAAAGCAGACGGAGAAATTGTTCTTTCTTTCAAGGAAATGTATCGATGTTCTCCAGCTCTTTTCCTTATTTCAATATGTGCAGCTCTGTCTTTCAGATTATTCTGACGACCGACCAGGACTGCAAACAGATGAGATTCCGTTCATTCGCTCCTGGACTTCATGCAGCCGGACATGGAAAACCTGCCCCTCAAAAAGAGGGACCAACGATGGAGTTCCCCGCCGTGGCAGCTGCAGCAGCAGTGTCCTGCACTCTATCGCCCGTGGACTCACGCATCCGCCAGGGTCAGACCTCGGGTCCGGTCGGCATTCAGGGAGCATCATAACTGGGAAGAATGGACAGAGTCCCCTCCTCCTCACCTGAGATGGGACGTTTCGCACCACAGCCACGTGTCTGGAGCAGCCACAGTTCCCTCAGGCAGCCCCCACCACCCCTCCAGATTCAGCCCTGGCCCTCTGGTTGGGGGCTTCCAAACTGTGGGTGGCGGACGCGGATGGGATCACCGCAAGTCAGTGAGCGAAAAGAGTGTAAGCACACAGCCGCAAAGCAAGAGGAGGAACGAAGGTCCGTGTGTGAGGAGAACGGACGGGCATCCGGAGTATTTAGAGAAGACGACAACTCAGCGCTACGCGCTGCACAAATCCACACAGTTTACCGGGCAGATGACAGACGCGTGCTCCTCCAGGAAGGAGGGTGCGGCAAGATCTCCTGCTCTCCCATCTTCTGTGCAGGCTTCTTCCTCCTCTTCATCTCCCGGCCGTTTCCCCTGGCTGCTCCCTCATTTCGTGGCAGGCTCCCTCATCGAGCTCAGGGACGGGCGGCTGAGACGGGTGGAGCACCTGCAGACGGAGGATTTCCTCCTGGGATCGCTCGCCTGCCCGGACCTCCATCTGAGCAGCTGCACAGTGCAGAGCATCTTTCCCTCCTCCTCCGCCTCCTCCTCCTCCTCCTCCTCCTCCTCCTCCTCGCGCCTCCTCATCCTACTTCACAACCAGCAGTCCCAGGTGAAAGGAAATCACTTTTTGGCTCATCATTCATTCTTCCCACATAGTTTATCTACAGAAGAAACATCACGGAGATCTGATGCTGAATCTTTATCGGGATGAAACATCAGTGTTAAACATTTTTACATTTGAATATTGATATCTTAAATTTGAGACCTATAATATGATCAGGCTGCACCCGTGTGTCTAAACGCTCTGAACATATGTGACGTCCTCCTGCAGGAGCTGGTGGACGTCTACGACGAGTACCCGTTCTTCGTGCGTGGGCGGGGCTGGTCCTCCTGCAGCCCCCAGAGGACCGCCCATCTCTGTGGGCTTCAGTGCCGTCAGCTCAGTGTGGGGGACGTCTGCCTGGCCCTCACTCCAGTCTCGGTCCCTCAGTGTTTACCCTCGGAGCCGAGGCCCGAAGCAGGGTATGGGTCCCCAACCGCAACACGACCTCAAATTCCCCCAAGGCCAGAGCGTCCTGCAGGAAAGCCAGGAAAGCGGGGGAAGGAGGTGCAGGCCGTCCGGAGGCGACGCGATTCGGCCCCCGAGTTGAGATGAAGTGAGGGTTCTTTTAATTGCTGTCTTTCTACCTCTGGAAATCCTCTTTCTGTGCTTGATGGACATTTTAGTCGTGCGTCAGTAATAAAATCTGCAGAAACACGATGGTGTTAACTCTCAGGATGCCCCAGAGGTCAAAGTTTTTAAAGTAATTAAACGTCATTATGAAAAGGGAAAAAGGAAACTCCCTCGGGTGATTCCCAGTTGATCATCTCGTCTAAAGTTTGAACTCTTTGTCATCGTAAATCATCCAACAATAACTGCATATCCTTATTGTCAGAGGAACGTTTCTGAAAAAAGAATCACCCTTTTGAAGTGAAGTAAGTTTTTGCATTGACAATCAACACCATTTTCATCCGTTGTTTTTTACGTTTCTGCCTCTCGTTCCTATTTAAAGTGTCCGACCCATGCAGGTGCGACCTGTGAGGCTAGCAGGCTAGGTTGTGCTGCTGTTTCTATTATACTGATGCTCCTTTCTAAATGTCTGCCCATTTGTTAAGAGCCGGGATTCAAAGCACACGGACCGGATCTTAAACCCGACAGAAAGTTTTTTTTTTATCACCGCAAAATAAAAAAGGTTCATGCGTCAAAATTTCCATTTGTCATTCCCAAAGGCATCGATTTCGTAAGAGAGGGGCTCGGGTCAACATCTTCTCGGGTTAAATGAGTTAACAAGCACACACCTGCTTCTTGTTTGATCGTTTCCATTTAATCTAACTTCCCTTCGCCCACCTGCTGCTCTGGTCCGACAGCAGAAGGCAGCTGCGCTCAGGATGAGGCCGAGTCCTCGTGAAGATGAATCACAGACATCTTGCAGATCGTGTTATATCACAGGCCTGGTGGTTTCTAGGCCGACGTAGCCACAGTTGCTATTAACAGTCTCGGCTGTCATAATGGGACGGGGGCAAGCGGGTCGATGAGAAAATGATTTAGGTTTTATGAGCTGTGAAATCCATTGTAGAAGATCCGTTACAACCTGTTAAATATTCTGTTTAAACAGTCCAAATGCAGATTTGCAAGAGACGCAAATCAGGGCTAAAGGTTTGTGCTTGTTGTTTCTGACACTCAAATCCTCCTCCTAACCCTTTTTCTCGTCCCGCTTAAAGGGAAACAGCAGGAGCCCTCCAGTCCAACCAGTTCTCTGTCAGTACTGGTCCTTAAAGGTTCATGGTGGTCCGCTGCAACGTGACACCGGGTTAGGGCTTGTTCTGTGGCAGGAGCCCCCCGGTGGAACGACCCGGTCATTCATCTCTTGCCTCTGGTTCCTTTGCTGAAGTTGACCTCTGAGGAGCTCCCGGGAGACTGGGGGGGGGGGTTGCAATCAGTTAGTGGCAACCACAAGCTCTGACCACCATGTTGCGGTATTTCTTGAGAATGACGTTGGAGCTGTCGTCAAAGTAGAGCACCGAGATGCCGTGGAGCTGAGTGGGGGCACAGCAGGGCTTGGGCACCGTCTCCGGGTTGATGAAGTGCACCTGTGGTTAAAAGAGGTCTAAATCAATCCTCGCAGAATGAGCCGGAGGGGGGGCTTTGGTCAGGGGGGGGGCTTACCAGAGTTTGCACAATAGCGTGATTGGTGGCATTCATGTATGAGTTGAGGGGGAAGGCGCATTCTCCCTCGCAGTAATACGCTGCATAACCCTCGGGCGCTATGATCCAGTCCTGATCAGAGTAAAAAGCTCATTTAATACGCTGAAAACCAAAATGAGATGAAACGAACGTTCCGAGCAAGCGCTGAGAATACCTGCCAGCCCAAATCTCTGAAACTGACGTAGAGTTCACGCTTTTTACATCCCTCTTTAGAGAAGCCGAGGTTATCTGAAATAAAATAAAAAAACATCCAATAGTGAGTGCACGAGATTATAAAAAGGCCGGGAGGTGAACGAAACGGCACCCAGGCTCGGTACCTGTTGCAACCTCCACTGCCTTCAGCGCATCTTGTACGGTTCTCTGGGCTTTGGAGCGGTTATTCTGACGTCCTTTGTGGCCGGGGGCGGAGCGGATGCCGCGGAAGCGCACCTCATTGGCTCTGAAGAAGGCCACCATGAACGGCTGCTTGTCCTGAGGACCGCTGCCCATCACCAGCCCGGCCAGGCTAGGATTCCTCCTCTGGCCTGCAGGGGGAGACAGCAAGCAAACACGCATAAGATAGTGGCTGGGACGTACAAACTACATTTACAAGAAGCAAAAGACTTTTATAAATGCCGTCCATCGCCGTCCAACGTCAAAAACTCTAACTGATCCGCTCACTTCTGGGTGAACCCCGGAATTTGGGACGGTGCCTTTCCGTAAGAATTCTGTGGCAAATCCTGAACCAAATGATGTAGATTTGTTTCAGGATTTATGAATGTGGTTTGTAAGTCCCGGCCAGCGTACAGGACCCTTCATAAACATTCACTAAATATGTGGCGGCTATTTGAACCGAAGTGACCGACCGTGGCTGTCCTCCAGGACGAGCTGCAGGCCCAGATTCTGCTCAGCGCTGCCCAGCCAGAGGTTGCAGGTGGTGGTCAGGTCAAAGGTCAACCAGCCCTCCTCTGCAGGCCAAACTTCACGCTGCTCCAGCAGGACGAGCTCCACTTCACTGAGGAAAAGAGAGAACGGGCATTTTAAAAAGCTAAAAGGCTTTCTGACATCAGAATGAAGGTTTTCAAGGTTTTTGGGTGCAGAACTTCGCTTCAGTCAGTTTTGTGAAAGAATAAAATGGAATGTTGCTCAAGTGCTGCAGCGATGTTATTGAAGATGTTCCCTTTCATTCCTGAAGTGACGGGTAAACAACAGCTGCAGCATGTGAGGGCAATCTTAAAGCTGGCGGGGAAATGTCAGCTGTCAGTTAAATAACATAAAATGAGCTTTTACCAAGTTATAGAAATACTAAACTCCATATTTGCAATAGTGCAGCGAGATCGTGCTGGAATATTCCGTTTCTGGACGTTTGGCTATGTGAACCAGTACGTTGACATTTAACAGTGACTTTGCTTATTCTAAACCTTGTTTTTAAAGGTGTTTACGTGAATGATTGGGGGGGAGGGGGGGGGGGGGGTAGAATCATAACCCAATTTATCCACGATGCACCAGGAAAAGAGCAAACTAACAGCAACCAGATGGTTTCAGGGCCAAGAAGAGGATGGCTGTTGATTAGAATAAAAAACAACAACACATGGATGCTTTTTATTTGCAGAGAAACAGATTGAAAGCAAAACTTTAGCAAAGGAGCACGAAATGTTAAGTAAGGGCGAATTTCATAGAAGAATGGCGCTGAAACAGAAGTTGGCGTTGGGAACCAGAGAGTGGCCGGTTCAACACCAGCATGGAGCGTGGAGTGTAGACTGGGGGGGGGGGGGTTGCGTCCTGAGCTCTGCTGAGGTGCCCTTAAGCAAAGCACCGAACCCCAGGAGTTGCTCCATGCACGGGTGCTGCCGTGTTCACTCAGCCATCGCTCCATTCGTTTGTGTGTCGAGTGGGAAAAGATTAGAAGAAGGATTAATAAAGAAGAAAACACAATTTGTTGTGCAGAAAACTACGAAGGACAAATAGATAAAAAATAAAAATAGTCCCTCCTGTCTTCGTTGCAAGCCGGCTGCGCTAATGCTGAGAGGGAAGGCGCCACCAACAGTAAACGGCCATTGTCACTTTCTCAGACGAAGACTCCTGCACTGATATGCGTGATCTCAGAGGCCGAGGCGTCCCACAATGGCTTTGTTTACCGGTCGGGTTTCAGACCCTCAGGCAGACGTCTGCCGTCTGCGTGGAGGGCCCTTTTGCGTCTCTGTGAATGACAATGGCGTTGCCCTTAACACCATCATCAGCCCTGCAGCCACCAAATGAAAGGCTTAAATCCAGGAGGGGAATGAGCTAGGAAAGTGTGTCCAACTTTACTTTTGTGGAAGTAAAGTTGGACACTTTGATCATAAAATCACAAAAATGATCATAAAATAAACGACATCCACCTCCATCACATTACAGCGGTGGCAAAACGCACAAAACTTCAAACAGAGACGACCCAAGTAAGCGAGGAATCATTTGAGTGAAGCGATTCCTAAATGCGATACCTGATAAGCAGCTAAATCATCAGACAATCAGAAATCACCCAAACCTGCTTGGAGCTTCCTGCAGGACGTGGTAGACGCTGACTCTGAATGTCCGGTTCTCCCAGCGCTCCCGGATGAAATCTTTATGAATCCTAAACTCTGCTGCGGTGATGGCCTCTCCCTCTGGGATTCGGGAAAGATCAAATCGAAATTCTTTTACGTGCTTCTGGTGGAAAGCGCCTTGATCCTGAGCGACTGTAAGAGAGAGGGGGGGGGGGGGGGGGGGTGAGTAAATGGAATTAGACGTTGATTGTGTTGGTGTTTTAGCGTCTGCCTCAGCTGAACAACACACACACACACACACACACACATTTAAATGATACTTGTGAACCTGTTGAAGTTTGTGCGTCTGAAATAAATGTTAACAAGATGGTAAAGAAGGGGGGTGCATATCTGTGAAGTGTTGCCGAATCAAACGACTCTCTGATCTGCGCCGCTCTGCCCACATTTCGGAGGCAGCCTTTCCCAAATAGGAAAACTCCTGCTTCCCTGAGAAAAGCGATTGAACTAAACATCGCATCTGCTCCGAGTGCCAATGTGGGGGGAGAAAAAAAAAAAAAGCACACCCTGGGCTCAGTTTGGCTCCCTGTTTAAATTACACACATGTGCTGGCCACAAGAAAAGGCCTGTTATGGCGCAGCCCGGAAAACCACAGCGGCCAGTGTGCTTTTATAAACACACTCACATAAAGTATAGGGAGAGACTCATGCGATTTAACGACTGGAGTCTGTGCCACCCGCACCTCCCTGATCATTTTGCCATGTATCACCGTCCAGTGATTTCATTCTGATTGCAGAGGAGGAAGTAAGGAGCTCCACGGAGTTTCCAGCCCGCCCTTCAGCTCGATGAAGCGCTTCGGCGCTCAGAGTTTCCAGGAGAAGGGCGATCACGAAAAGGACCTCAGCGGCCCTCCTGAAGCTTTTCCGGGGGTTGAGCGTTCCTCAGGAGTGGGGAGGTCCCAGTGAGGTAACGTTTAGCCACCTTTAAACACATCCGGCCCGACTGGCAAACACCATGACATCACCATCATGACATCACCCCCTCCTATGCTACCGTGTGACGGTCCACCATTGCTTCATGGCAAAGGCGAGCGTGCACGCGGCGTCGCGTTCGCACCGACTCACAATGTTTTTCCGAGAACACTCAGAATGACACAAGAACGCACACAAGCCGTTTGTCGTGAGGAGCCGTGCATTCTGAGCCCGGCTGGTAACTCCTTCGACCGCAATTAAATGCTGGAGGAGAACGAGGGGTGTGTTTTTTAGTTGTTTTTTTTAAGCAGTAATTGCTTGTAAGAACTTGTGTGTTTATGTTAGGGACCATTAGCTGCAGAGATCAGACCTCAGATATGCAAACTTCCCTCTGGGAGGCATTTCAACACTTCAGATTACTGCTCACACAGTCAAACGGCAAAACTCAGCATGGGGGGTTTTAAAAGTATCTGGCTGTCTGCATAGAAAGGGGGGGTGGCGTCAATCGATTAAAGATTTTAATTGGATTTATTACAATGACCGATTGTTAGACAATGACCTTTATGAATAATAACTGCATTAAAAAAGACATATTTCAGTTTTTTGCCCGTCTGTCTGGATTTGCTGCTATTGGCCCATTCTGCCTTTTTTTAAAAAATTACATATATAAATAAATAACACGTTATAGTTAACGAGTGAGTTCAAACCTCATTCAACTTTATATTTCACACCTTTAAAGCTATTACATCTGTAAAAGCACTGTTTCACTTAGGCTATGCATACCACACACACACACACACACAGAGAACATGTCTGCTTGATGATGCACAAGATTTAAGAGATTAAATTAGCTTTAAAATAAATTGTCCGGGGGCAGGGTAAGGGACAACATTATTAATTCATTTGAGTTATCCTTATTTAAACTAGAAAAGCAGCTCATTGCCTTCCTAATTGGATTCACACCATCCACATGGTGATCTGGATCATCACCAAAAGGTTCTAAAGTGTTTTTGGTATCCTTATACACCAACCATGAAAAGTAAAAGTGAGTCAGATTTTATGTGTATTTTTAACTGATTTTTAAATCCATAAATGGGGATTTCAATATTTAAAATGACTTTTTTTTTAAGCCTCCATTATAAGTATTTTTTTTGGTATCCGGATCGCTTTCAAAGTTAGACCAAGACTCATCTTCAGATTTGTTTTCATCAAGATCCATCAAGCAGTTTTTCCGTAATCCTTGGCGTCGGTAAACACCGAACTGTTTTCAGTCCTGAACGAGCCGGGCATGACAAGACTACAAAGCAAGGACATGTTTTACATGAATGTTAATGTGAGACAGTTAATGAGATTTTATGGTGAGCAAAAATAATTTAGATCTACTTATACTTCCTCCAGATCAGATTAGCAGGACAAATGCATTTCTTCTCGCTTGGTCTCCGAAAACACAATATGCCGTCTGTTCTTCTGCAACACGGCCATCGCTCCAGATGTTAGAGGAACATTTTGCATTCCTTCTATTTTAATGAAAGCCAGTGACATTTTAAGCAATTAAGCCTTTTCTCATGCTCTGCAGGTGTGTTGTAGTCCCACACTGAACACATGTGTTTACAACTCCAGGCGAAGAAGCATAAAAGCTAACCGGCATGATGGGTTGCAGAGCGGAGAGCCCAGCAGAACGGGCCCCTGCGTGGCATTTAATCTTGTTATTCACAAAGGGCCGATCGGAACCATGAATGCTGCATTTAAATTTCACGCAAATTTAACTAAAAAAATATCCAAAAGCCAAAGTTTGCTACAAAAAGTCAAATAAACCCAAGAATCTGTTTACAATTTAAAAAAATGTTCTGCTCTTGCCAAAATTTTTTGAAAGGTTATTTACTGCCTGTTTCTAATCCAGATTACTTATTTGAAGACCGGTACAAACCTATTTTAACATTTAATGACAGGATAATCGTCTCGCTGCACGGACGGATCACTCCGCGGGTATTCGGCTGTTTTCTCCTCAGATTCAATGTTTATTTCTTTTATTTTCATGAGTCTTTCTCACAGCATATCCAGATGCAAGTTTCTTTCTTCTGTAAAAGACAGAAACGTTGGAAAAAAAGATCCACCCCTTCAGCGGGATGCATTCCAAGATTTAATGGATCGTCAATTCCAGATCCTCCGATCCTGGCTCCAAGTTTCAGGGGAAGTTTTTGAGTCATTGAGCTAACAGGACAGACAAAATAAACACATTACGTCCTTGGCAGAAGAAAGGAGCTTATATGTTCTGCATGTCCTCGGAGTGAAACGGGCATGAAACACTCAGGATTCCCCACAACAGGTGTATTTCAATGAAGAAATGCACGTTTAAAAAATGTATTCATTTCAGGTAAAAGTTCCTAAAAAGCAAAAGGTACTTTTTTTCCGTACTTATGTGGAGAAAATGGGTTGAAAATGTTGGATCTGTGCCTGAAATCAAAACCACAAATCCAAACTGGAATCATATAAATGGAAAAAAAAATCAATAAACACAGCAATTCAGATTAAATAAAAATACTAAATAAAGGACCCAGCTCTGATCTCGGTCCTCTTGAAGGACGCACCTGCATGGGTGCACTATGGGATGGGGTGGGGAAGCTCTACAGAAAATCTTTGGAGGGGGGCGGGGGTTAAGAAGCGACAGGCCGCTTCCTAAAACAAACACGTTAACGGAAGACTTGTTAAACACCTCCAGCGTGAAATGTTATTCTGGACATTTCAACAGTCTTCAGCCGTTTTGCTTTACATACGAGAAGGTTCTCAGGAATCTGAAGCAAAGCCATGATTTGTCTTCTGAGTGACCCCCCCCCCCCATATGTGACCCCTGTGACCTAACGGACTCCTGCAGGGAGACATGATGCACCGAAGCACCTGCATTGATACACACAGCAAACCACGGCGTGATGCAGTTTGTTCCTCGCTCCAACGGCCTGTCCGTGAAGTCTTTCCCTAATTACCCCCCCCCCCCCCCCCCCCAAATCCTGAAGGGATCCTGGTGTAACCGGACACAGGCACATTCTCAAAACATTTACAGCTATAGGAATGCATGATGCTGGATGTAAGTGACCTATAAACCACGCGCGCACACGCACACGCACACGCACACACGCAGCAGACCAAATCCATGTAGAACTATTGCTCTGACAGGACTCTATTCTGCAGGTTCATCACGTTCTGTCCTGACTTCAGACTTCTACACTGAGTTGATGGTTCTACTTACCGAGATTGACAAAACTCATCACCATGTCTGCGTCATCCAGGAAGCGGTTGTCTTGCGAGGTCACCGCGGGGGGGCCCCGACTCGCCAACGCCGGCTTGTAGAACGAATACCCGGCCCGCTGAGAGAGATCCGGCGCGATCGTGTTGTACAGGTCCAGCATGAACATCGGCGCGGCGTTGTGTTTCGCGTGGACGTGGGGCCGCGGACGATGCGGCAGGCCGAGGATGGAGAGGATCTCCCGCTGCATCTCTCTGCGCTCGTGGCTGCGCAGCCGCCGCTGGATGAAACTGGATCGGACTTCGCTGCCCGCGGAGAAGTTGGAAAAGGTGAACTGCGTGGCCGGGACGCAGTGGCCGCACAACAAGAGGATCAGTGACGTCACAGCGGAGCTTTTCATCATTTAATCCGAGAGTTTACGCGCCGCTCCTTCTGTTAAATATCAGTCATCACTTGGATGCGCGCTGAAGTTGCGCGCTGTCGTTCTGGGATGTGACCCTCATATGGCGACTTGGGGAATGGATCTTATTGAGCCGCTGTGTGAGGGGAGGGGCGGGAGGGGGGGTTGAAACGGGATAAACCAAATCTGGAACGATTGGGAGTGCGTGCAGGGCGACAAGAGGACCGGCGGCGCGTCATAAAGTTCGCTTCTCGAGCGTGTCCCATCGCGCTGCACTTTGTTTGGTCGTGTTTGTGGGTCACTGGTGAAAGTGGGGTCTAATTGTAATGTTAAATTTATCCCACTGTTGTTGTGTCTCCTTTATATAAAGCATGGAGCTCCCGATCTGTCGTCTCCCAAACCCTTTAAATATCTTCATTCAACAAACAAACACGAAGAGGTCGCTTGTATTTTAGGATTCTGTTTTGGTGATGCCTTTTGCTATTTACAAATGTTTAATTTATTTATTTTTTGGCACGGGGTGGGGGGGGGCGCACACCACGTGACTGGTTCAGGAAGAAAAGTCCGTCAATCCAAACAGAGTTGAGAAAGTTCTGATCCTGAATTAAAGTTAACCAAGTCCCCCTTCTATATACTGTATATTTTTACAGTCAAACTAAGCTGCCTGGTGAAAGGTTTTAGTTTTCGTTGATCCTTCCATTATTACCTCATCTAAAGAGGTTCTGCTTTTTACAGCGTTTGTCTGTTTGTTTGTTTGTTAGTATGGAAAAAAAACTGCTGGGTGGATCTTAATGAGAAAAAAAAAAACCCTGGAGATGTGTTTTGGTCTAATTTAGATCCAATTAAATGTTGAGATTGATCCGGATACCCGTCAAGATCCAAAAAAGAAATCGTCAAAAGTCATTTTCAAGAAGATGAATGAATGAATTCTTACAGAATTCCCAGCTTTTTCATAAACAATTGTTTTATTTGGTGTTTATAATTATGGGATGTAAAGGGTGACTTATACAGACATAAACAACCATTTCCCTTCACACACATATAGATTGATAGATCATTTAAACTCACCAATTCACTTCACCAATTTCACAAGGGAAGATCATGCAAACTTCCCACAGGTCTGGATTTGAACCCAGAACATTTTAACAGCAATAACTGCATCACTCACATGTAATAGTTAATACAATTGCATATACCAATCTTGTAAAATATTCTGATGATGCAAGAGGTATTATTATTATTTTTTATTCTAAAATATAACTAATATATATATATATATATATATATTAATGTGCTTTACTTTAATTTACTCTACTTTACGCATTTGACATTTGACAAGTGACGCTCAACAGATTCCAAGCGTTTACGCCTGGAATCGAGCGCCCCCTATCGCTGAGGTGTTTTTGTCCGTTGCGTCATCAAACTGCGACATACCAAACAAGCGCCACATTTTTCTTTGCTGCGGGATTTCCTGCTGTAGCCTTCTGAGCTCATAGGCATCGTTTAAGACATTTTTGGGTATGTATTTTTATATGTATATGAAAGTATACTGCAGCGGCGTAGTATTTAATTCCGGAGTGTAAAAAATAAACAAGGAAAGTTTATAATTTAGTAGCCAACGTGACTGCATACGGTAAAGCTAGCCGGCCTAAAAACAGACGACCAAGATCAATGTGGAATGATGGAACTTTTGTTGAGTTTATTTTAAAATGGTAGCTCTTTGAAATTTAGCAGCGTTGTAGCGTGACGTTAGCTTTGATGATACTTTTTTTAGCTGCCCAGCTACGTCTTGTCGAGTGTCAACATATCGATTAAGTGCGTAAATCGGGTTAAATCCAGAAATTAAATGCGTGCCCTCAGAGGTAGGTTTTCCAGATTGACTTTGCTTTTGTGATACGGGTTTTAAAAGTCAGACTAATTAAGTGTGTGACGTCATGTCCCGTTATGACTTTAAATGACAGCGGCTAGCATTACCTCGCCGCTGTGTGACATGGCTCCGTATCTGTCTTCTCTTCCAGACGTCCTTCTGGATTGAAATTACTGCGCTATGAGTTTATTTGGAGGCAACACTGGGTTTGGAACCGGGGGGACAGGTGTCTTCGGAAACACGACGACAGACAGCCATAATCCCATGAAGGTGAACCGGTGGACGTTTCAGTGTCTCGCTAATGTGAATCATCATTAAGGCTATGTTTTCATTCGGCCGATTCTCTTTAGTTCTCTCGTACACCTAATTTGAGTCATTGAGAGCAGTTTCATACCGGAGTTCTCATTCTGCATGGACAAAGTCATTCTGGATTTATATACATACATATATATTTGCATTGTGTGCAATAATGTTCTCGTCATACGCAAAAAATAATAATTGTAATTTTTTCAAGTATCATAAAACAATATATTATAGTGTCAGTCCAAGAAAAGCTTCTCCATCTTGCTCATAACTTAATTCTGGAATTGAATATGTTTTTGCTTCGTGCTGCGACGACACGCCCAGATACTTTAGAACTTTGAATCTAATCTTGAACCTTTATGGTTCCTGATGTTTCCTGCAGGATGTTGAAGTGACTTCACCTCCAGATGACAGCATTAGCTGTCTGGCATTCAGCCCCCCCACTATGCCAGCAAACTTCCTCATCGGAGGGTCCTGGGCCAACGATGTGAGTCGTGCATTCATTATTAATGATGGGTGTACGCACGTAAATACATGTAATAAATCCACAAGGTTTTGTATGAGATTTTGACGCAGTCATAGATAAGTTGGCCCGTTTTAACCGAGTTGAATAATCTGCCCTCAGGTCCGGTGCTGGGAAGTGCAGGACAACGGACAGACTGTGCCGAAAGCGCAGCAGATGCACACGGGACCGGTGTTGGATGCCTGCTGGAGTGACGTAGGTCTCGTCCCTTAAAGTCATTTAAACCCCGCAACAGGCGCCCTCTGCTGGGCCTCAGAAGGATTTATGATGTGCTATTCTCTCAAACCAGGACGGGAGTAAAGTCTTCACTGCTTCCTGTGACAAAACAGCCAAGATGTGGGATCTTAACAGCAATCAAGCCATGCAGATAGCGCAGGTTGGACGAGAACGACGGCGGAGTTGTGAGAGCGAGGCAGGATTATTTATCTCGTGTTCGCTTCTCCGCAGCACGACGGCCCGATCAAGTCGATCCACTGGATCAAAGCTCCTAACTACAGCTGCATCATGACGGGCAGCTGGGACAAAACACTCAAGGTATCGTTTTCAGCTTTTTGCATTTAGGAAATCTGAAGGGGGGGGCAACAGTTCAGGTCCTGGTTTCTTTGCCTAGCCACCCTGCTTTTTTTATGCCCCCTCCAAAGGGAATAAGCACATTTGCAGGTGACGGGTTTGATAAGAGCCGTGACTCGTCCACATTTTCTGAAGAAGAAGGGGAAAAAAATAAAATTGCTGGATGAAGTTCTGTGTACTTGTGGTTCTGAGCCTCGTTACCGTTCTCCTGTGTGTCGCCTTCAGTTCTGGGACACTCGCTCTCCCAATCCCATGATGTCACTGCAGATGCCGGAGCGGAGCTACTGTGCAGATGTTGTAAGTTCTCTGTGAGGAAAACGATCCAAAGTTCAATGTGTGCTCTCGAGATAATGGGTGATGTCTGGTTTCTTATTTAATGGTTTGTTTTGGAATTGTCCTGACTGTAAATGGAGGTCTATCCCATGGCGGTCGTCGCCACGGCTGAGCGAGGGCTGATAGTCTACCAGCTGGAGAACCAGCCCTCGGAGTTTCGCCGGATAGACTCTCCTCTCAAGCATCAGGTGAGCCGTCCACCTCCGTCACCTGCTTCCTTTGACTCTATGCCTCGTGAGATTTTAACCCTTCGTTCTTTCCTCTCGTGGTCGTGCAGCACCGCTGTGTTGCCATATTCAAGGACAAACAGAACAAGCCCACAGGCTTTGCACTGGGAAGCATTGAGGGCCGAGTGGCCATCCACTACATAAACCCCCCCAACCCGTGAGTATCTAACGCTGTTCCCACACCAGGGAATCAGACTCAGCCCAGTCACGGGGATATTCCCTGTCCAGACAGACCGATTGTTACGTAAGCGACGATGACAAAAGTAATCTGACTAGCTTGAAACGAGTTGTTTTGGTAAAACCAGAGAACCAGCGCAGCATGAGTTTCATGAGTTTTCTACTTCTAGCGGAGGAGAACGGCGACACAACCTTTCAGCAAACACTTACTCAGTACTACCCGCATGTTCGATGGTTTTTGAATTCATATCCTTTAAAAGAAACTGCTCTCATGAGCAGCATGTGATTCCATGATCCCTTTCAGAGCCAAAGACAACTTCACCTTCAAGTGCCACAGGTCCAACGGGACCAACACAACCACTCCGCAGGACATCTACGCTGTGAGTTACTCTGGAACATATGGTCGGGAATATAATTTGGCGCTTTAAATTTAAAATGTCTGAACACGTTTTTTTTTTTTTACTGGAATATAGACAAAGGTGCTAAATTCTTCAGCAGCTCAGTTTGAATATTTCTCTAGGTGAATGCCATCTCCTTCCATCCCGTCCACGGCACGCTGGCTACTGTGGGCTCAGATGGACGATTCAGCTTCTGGGACAAAGACGCCCGCACCAAGTTGAAGACCTCGGAGCAGCTGGACCAGCCAATCACAGCTTGCTGCTTCAACAGCAACGGCAACATCTTCGCATATGCTTCCAGTTACGACTGGTCGAAGGTACGGCGGACATTTTGCTAGTTTGTTCGAATGATTGGGGGGGACTTTCTGCATGCTATTCTCACTCATTGATTGTAATCTGATTCCCTCAGGGCCACGAGTACTACAACCCCCAGAAAAAGAACTACATTTTCTTGAGGAACGCTGCCGAGGAGCTGAAGCCCCGGAACAAGAAATGGTGAGAGAAGGGCAGCCCGTCGCCTGTAAACCCGGACACGGTGGCCATCGGAGGGGGGGGCGGCCCCGCTTCCGGACTGTTAAAGGCGCTCTGTGATCCCAGTAACACTGGGCATCTAAATACTGCTGCTACGAGTAGTCACTTAGCATAGGAGTGGTAGCATAGTAGCATAGGGTCAGTTTGAGGGCTTGTGTTTCTGCTTTAACAAGCTGCTTTATTGTAATTGTGCAATCAGAATAATTTTGCGGATGATGCGATTATGGTGATTAGGTGATTATGAAACGATGGAAATGTTGAATACAGGCAGACAAGAATTCACTGGATCAGTCGTCTTGCGTTGATTTTTCTTTCTCTGCTGAAGATATTCTGCCGTTTTACACAAAATGTTCTGACTGCTCCCCCCTGTCTTTAGATTCGCCGTGCCAAGTCGCATCTCTCGTGGGAAAATGCAGAAGTCCTGCTGCATTGTGTTTATACGCTCGGGACCGACGCCCCCCCCCCCCTCTCTCCCCACACCCCCTTCGTTCGGCAAACATCTGGACCAATGCCATGATGCTGCGCGTTGTGGACCAAGACAAGAAGGATCTTCCCAACCCTTGATGACAGCTGTATGGAAATTGGTCCTAGGTGTCGTCATGGAAACAAGCTCTAGTTGTTGTTCTTGATGTTTTATTTTTTATATATCCACATCCTCATTTTTTAAATTTTGTTTCCAGATTTCCAAAGACTCATGATTTGCTGTTTGGCTGCTCATAAATAAAGGCGGGATGTAAAATAAATCAGTGCATATCAGATTTCAGCATGTTTATTCCAGTCTGAGGGAGCATGTCGGTGACGTGATTTTAAACCTGGGGAGATTCACAGAACTAGACTTCTGCATGCGAAGCTGAGAACTGGACCGCTCTCGTATTTCACCTGTAAATCTTTTCATCATTTGGAAACTTCACCAAATGGGAAGATAAACTGGACCGCTGCTGTATAATAAGTTCTGTCTGCTTATTTGATGTTAGCCTGCAGGTGGAGCACTTTCCCCCTCCAGTAACAAGCAGATCCTAATGGACAAGTTCAGGAGCTAGCTGGACTGCTAAGCCTAATTTTAATGGGGGTTGTTTTTTTTATTGAAGCTATTCCGGTATCACCTCTCTGTTCAGCATGTCCTGAGATGCTTAGTAGTGGAACTCCAAGGCGGGAGGATCTGCCACGCTCGCCGGTCGCTGACCTCGGGGCGGTGCTGGTATCGTCTCCTGCAGACCGCTGTCTCCTGGACTGCTCAGTCAAGCGGCTCCGGGTTCCGTTCGACTTGTTACAGCAGAGGCCTTGAGGTTGAACTCAAGTCACGATCGTAAATATAACAGGCAGTCGAACAATTAGATAACGCGTAGGAGTGCTCTGCGGCTGTGGATGCTTGGGTCCTGCGTATGGAAGTTCGTGTTTCTCAGTGTGTCGATCCATGTTGCTTAAATAAAATAAAATAAAAAGCGCATTAGCTCCTGTTTTGTTCATGTTCAAATCATTTGCTTTTGATGGGGCAATAAGAGGTGGCCTTTGTGGAATGAGTCGTTCTGATATACAGCTTGTGTGCAAAGATTCACGTTAATCTCACATTATAGTGGAATAATATGACTGTTATTCTCCATTCTAGAGAAAATACTCGATGAGATTACGAAGAGAGAATCACGCGTCCTTCTTTGTGCGTGATCCCAGTTCAACGCGGTGTTAACTCATTAACCGAGCTGGGGGGGGGGGGGGGTCGCTTCCTTATTGCAGCGGGACACAGATCTCCACGCGGCCGCGGATCGAGGCTGTTTCTTTGTGTTGTGGAAGGACAAAAGCAGGTGCAACTCCGCGCCGGACGAGGCGCTCAAATGGGAGGAGCCATTACCCCAAATTTTGGAGTCTGTGCTCACGCTGATTGGTCCGGAAGCTGCGAGTGGGCGTGGTTTCACGCTCAGAGGAGACGCGCTCCCCCGGCACGTTTGCGCTAGCGGCTTTCGGAGCAGCCAGTGGAAGCTAGGAGCTGCTAGCTTAGCGCGCCGCGCCGCCAACTTTCTTTCTCCTTAAACCGATGCTGCGACGTTGTTAACGCTTTTTATTTATTTCCTTTTTTTCTGGGGGGTAAAGCGAAAGGTGCCTCCGGACCCCCCCCCCCCCTCCTCCTCACACACACACACACACGCACGCACACGCACACACCAATGCTTCTGCATCAGTTCATGAACGGAGCTCTGGAGGTCATGCATCCCACGTCGCTCCAGAAAGACACGACTTTCACCAAGATCTTCGTGGGGGGGCTTCCGTACCACACGAACGACGCGTCGCTCCGCAAGTACTTCGAGGCCTTCGGGGACATCGACGAGGCTGTGGTGATAACCGACCGGCAGACCGGCAAGTCCCGGGGATACGGCTTCGTGAGTACCAACGACAAACACGCAGCTTCACGCAGAATAGTTTGTATCCGGATTTGTGTCTGAGCAGCTTGTTTGTTTGTTTTTAGTTTGATGAGGATGACTAAGAAGATTATATTTCCTCCCCCTTATTGAGCAGCCCCGGCGTCTTACTTTGGAAGTGTGTGCGTGCGTGTGCGTGCGCGTGACTGCCTGCACTGCTTGCTTTATATGGTTATTTCGGAGGTTGACCTCTTCTGCACAGCCTCCTCTCTGTCATCACGTGATTTATAGGAGCAGACTGAGAGATAATTCCATTTGTTAGAACTTTTTGTTGATTTTTTTTAATCTTCCTTCTCTGGAATCTGGACCCTCCAAACCACTTTAAGGTTTGCAGGGTTAACCCGTCCGGGGACTGTCCCACGTGAATCTGCATTAATAGGTTACTCATCCCCGTGTCCTAACCCTAACCCCCCCCTTTGACACAAAGGACAGAAGCGGCACCAGAAAATGCAAATATTTACCAGAACCTTGGAAACGCGCCACGAGGCCAAAGAAGGAATGGAAACCTGTTATGTGTGCATGTTTACTTCTGAAGGCAGAATTGTAAGACAATTGCTCTCATTGTTTATACATCAGCTCCCCGACCTCAGCGGAAAGCCGTCCTGAGCCCGATCGGCATCAAACGGTTACGTTACCGAAGCGGGACTTTCAGGTTGGACGGGTTCAGCCCGAACGTTGGACTTCCTGGGACGGAACGCGCCGCGTGAGGAAACTTTTCCCTCTCCTCCGTCAGTTGGAGAGATGGATGGCAGTGGGAGGGGGGGGAGGGGGAGGGGGTGCCCCCATAGATGAGAGCATCATTTCTTCTAAACACACTTCAGAGGTGGGATTAGTAGCCCCCCCCCCCCCCCCCCCCCCACCACCAGTGTCCCGACAGACACGTAAACACAGCTTTGCTGCTAAGCGTGTGTTCACAACACCGACACCGTGTGTGTGTGTGTGTGTGTGTGTGTGTGTGTGTGCGTGTGTGTGTGTGTGCACGCTTTGTTCCGCATCCTTCCGCTATGAAGTCCTTTTTCGAAACGGCGAGCCACGTCCCACATATCGCTCCCCGGATCCTCACGCCGAGGCGGCGGGCGAACCCCCTGCGTTGGCAGAATGCGGAAATAAAAACAGAAGGGCTCGTGTAATGCCAGGAGCAAGAGGAGGAGGGGGGGGGGGGGGGGGGGGGTTGGATAATGGCAATCTCCTTAATATTTTGTCCCTAATTGGATAAGCTCCTTGTTGCTCTTTCCAGATTTCTGCCCGTGGCGGTCGAGTCGCTGCCGCTGCTGCGGGCAGTTTTCAAAGCCTGTCATTGTGCTTTGTTTTGTTTGGAGCGTCCATTCTCCGGAGAAACACAACCTCAACAATGGAAAGCCAGCGTGTGTGTGTGTGTGC
The DNA here is from genome assembly GCF_040956055.1 of Brachionichthys hirsutus. Lineage (NCBI taxonomy): Eukaryota > Metazoa > Chordata > Actinopteri > Lophiiformes > Brachionichthyidae > Brachionichthys > Brachionichthys hirsutus. The sequence continues at coordinate 12,635,204 of NC_090904.1, forward strand.
GTGCGTGCGTGCGTGCGCGTGCGCGTGTGCGTGGAGGCCGGCGGATTGAGTCAGGACCAACACTTTCACCTGTCGGGTAGCCAGCGACGGACGCCTTGTTGACGGGTTCTGGTTCTGTGGTCAGGTGACGATGACGGACCGAGGAGCGGCGGAGAGAGCCTGCAAGGATCCCAACCCCATCATCGATGGCCGGAAAGCCAACGTCAACCTGGCCTACCTGGGAGCCAAACCCCGCAGCATGCAGACAGGTGAGGTTCGCTCGGAAGGACCGGGGGGGGGGGTTATATGTTTCCTTCTGTGTCTAAAGTGTGTGTTTTACTGCGTATTGCACATTTGAAATTGTTGTTCCATTTGTGGTTGGTGTGAAACAGGCGCTGCCTCTGTCCCCCCCCCCCCCCCCCCATGCCCTCTGTGCATTGTTCTCTGGAACTCCTCTGTAAATGCAAATGTGCGTGTCTAACAGCCGGCCTCCTATCTTCCAGGCCTGTCCCTCGGAGTGCAGACCATTCACCCCGCGCTCATCCAGAGGCAGTATGGGTAAGTGAGCAGGAGTGGGCGCTTGTTGTGTTCCCTGCGGGACGCCACTAGGCTGCAATCTCTCTGACAAACATCGCCTGGAGAAAGGACATGTCGGGGTCTGGGTCCGCACGCAGCTCCAGAAGTCGTGCGTTTGCACATGTTGAGCAGGCCTGGGGGTGGGGGGGGTCGGGGGGGGGGGGGGGGGGTCACATATCTGTGCTAATAGAAGAACATTCCAGAGGCGACTGTGTGACTCGGTGGATGGCTTCGGCGTGGAGTCTCGTGACCGGCGTGTCGTCCTCGCCGAGTTCCGTCACAGAGAAGGCTAACGGGAAGCGTTGTTGTCGTAGAAACAGCCCGGATAGCATCTCGTAGCCGCCCCGCTAACGACTATTTCGCCACAACGATGACTCCTCGGCGACTTTGATGATCAGCTAATTTTTTTTATACATTAAATTTGAAATTGTGGTCAAAAACGTTGCATGAGCAGGAAAAGGAAAAAATTCCCTTTTCTGCGAGATTTGGAAATAATACCCAAATAAATGCAAATAATACCCAAATAAATGCATAAATGGAACAACAATATTAAATTTATTTATGAAAAAGTCTAATCTGATCCGGCCAAAAGATTTAATGGAGTGAAATTATCAACAGCAATGACGTTGCCCTTGCCTGAAATGTAGTGAAACACTTCCTTTAGAGCGTAAATCC